>NC_134644.1:126920387-127030387 GCF_030463565.1 Pelecanus crispus | reverse complement strand
TTTCAGACTTTTGGCAGCCTCAGGCTGCCAAAGTTACTCTTAAATTACTCTTAAACTATGTCCTGTGATCAACCCAACTCAATACAGTTCCACAGCTGGGAAGTTTGCCATTTTGGAAGTTTGGGTTTTGTACAGGAAGCTTGATATAATAGTAGACTTCATATCAATAGTAGACAAAACACACATCTATGGTATCTCAATTCCTATTGTCCCCACATAAACTTCAGTTTCAGCTGGGGAGCTGCAGAAGCAAGATTTCACATTTGAATGTCCTTTTAGCTCTGGAATTGAAATTTGTAGTAGTCCATAGATATAAGCCTGCATCATTGAATCAGTTCAGTGACTAGGACTTCAAACACTGGGACATCACCAGAGCAGTCTAGTCCCAATATGTATATTTTTTCCTGCTGAACTTCAAAACCATGTGCCACCTTCGTAATAAGAACCAGATGCTTTTAGTACCAAAGTAAAGTTTCAGCTTTTTTCATTTTGTTAAAAGTATATTATTTCATGAACAGACAAATTATTTTTCACCTAGGTTTGTAGTTCATTGCCTCATTGGCATATGAAGTGTGTGGTATCTATACTGCAGTAAGGAACTGCAAAACTTTTTAAAGACCTCACCAACCTAAATTATTTCTTTATTTCATTTTAGTAGCTTCATGTATATACTGGAGAAAAAAATAATCAGATCCCAAAAAGGAATGGTACCTATGCAACCTTCTTTTTCAGTATTTTATGGAGACTATTTATAAGTTTAAATAACCATCAAACTGCCATTATGATCATAAGATGATTACCTATCAGCAAAAGCATCTATCTTAGCACTAAATCCATGATCTTGACAGCAGGAATCTAGGAAAATTTGAGACACATTGGTGTCAGTAGTTTGATCTGAAGCTTCTTCTTTTTACTCACTTTTCTCAACATAAAGATGCGTGATAATTGTCAGTTGCAACTGTGTTACCCAATACTGATTTATTGAACATGGTTAGACCACTTGTCTTTAAGGAAAAGAAAAATTTTCAAAGAAAGGCATTGTCTTCACTAGAAGGGCATAACCTCCTGTCTTTTACCAATTCAGGAAGTATTCTTTAAAGATGTGAAAACATCTGCCTTTTTCTTATGAAATTTTAATTCTAGAGCTTTATGCAATTGCTTAGAACTTTGTGTTTTAAATATCTTGTCTAAATGAGTATTTAATCAATTTGCAGGCGAATTTGTTGTTTGCAGAATGCAGCACTGTAAGCCTGGCAAGTGGTACAGAGTGCAAGAATAACTTAAGCTGCTAAAGAATTCTTTACTATATGATTTACATTCTGACCCCATAGTCAAAGGCAAGAGAACTATGCAAAGGCAATCTCAGTTTTATAGCTATGGCTCACATAATACAGCCAAAAATAGTGTTCTTTTTTTGAATACTTCTGTCTTACATGCTGTGACTCAACTCACACAAGCCTGTCAAGAAAAATGGAAGGTTCAGAGCTGAACCTGCCATCATACAATAGAGCAATTTTAGTTACAATCATTTTAAACTATCTGATTAGAGAATGAGGGATTTGTAGTCAAAATGGTTCAACTGTCAGTGCATTGATGAAAAAATGGGCCACAATGATTTTGTAGATCTTTTTGATGATTGTAACATCATAGGGTAGTATATACAGTTGCCTGAGGCCAACAAAATGCAGTAAGCAGGCCAACAAACAACGCAAAAACAGTGTTACTGGGATTTGTGACAGTGAAATCACTAAATATCAATTTGGGGTAGAGGCAGTCTTGTAGTAATTGTATTGAATTACCTCTTGAAAGAGAAGCGAATGAAGAATATAACTGTCAGTAGAGAAAGAACTGTGGTTAAAGTCTTTCCTTTAAAATTTAATCATTAAAATCATTACAATTTAAGATATATCAAAGAAATGCTGCTTTGATAAAAAATGAGTGTGTACTGTTAAAGAATTTCAAATGGATATGCACTTAAATTTATTATGTGTTACAAGACTCATAGAGTGTATTGTCTCTTATTAGACTCATCAATGTAAGTTTGAAAACAACAATTTTTGAGCAAACACACCTTTCATTAGGTCACCATTCAGAAGCTGCACTGAATCTAAAAGTGGAAATTTGTAGCTAGGCAACAACAGTGTTTTGTTGTGGTCAGTGCATGCCTAAGGTCACAAGTGATGACTTTCAGTTTATCATATAGTCTGAAGGAGAAAAGATGTTCTGATTTTATATTAATAAAGTTATATCACTAAGATCTGAATTTGTTGCACATAAACCCCAAATTTAGTGTATCTAATAAAATACAAATTCTGAAATCCTCTTTATTGAGTTGGAAGTATAGAAAGATCTCCTACCATTCCCTGCCATTTCCTATAGTGGGTCAACAGTGGGTTCAATGTAGAACTAAACATCCCTCACACCACTTTGCTTTTTCTGCTGGAAAAGAGAGAAGCTGACTCAGAACCTGTTAACTCTAGCTCCAAAATGGGACCCGGATAGCCTTGCAATAAGAGTGCTATGTCTGAAAGACATGGATAGGAGGTATTTAGAGTGTTGGGTGTTGAGAAGTAAGCCTGCTCCAGTGGAATTGTCTCCATCTTCTCGATGGAAGGAGCAGAGGTTTTAATAAAGTGTAAGGTAGACATTTTCTGCCTTTTCTATCAATTTTGAACATGAAATAAGAATGTGAATGTTGATTGTTGTAGGTAGGAATAATAGGATTTTTAGGACCATACTTCTTAAGAGGTTGCCTGATTAAGTCATAGACAGTAACTTAGGTTATACCAGTTTCTGCAATGCAAATAAGCCCCATAGGAATACAAGGGGTTATTTCAACTCAATAAATTGCATATGCCAGTACATTTTATTTTGGTGCAAAACAAATTGAATGGGTAGACATGAAGAAATGAACACAATTCTAGAGTTTTATTACTTGATGATCCTGTCTGCCTGCTAAGGAAGGAGGGAAAAAACCTCCAGTATATTCGGTTTATATTCATTCATGGAAAATAATAATCTATGTAGATGAATGATTTTTCTGTCATATTTTCTAGCACTGCAGTTCCAGTGCTGGTAGTTAGATCATAATAAGTTTGTTAGTTGAGGCTTGTGTATGTGACATATGGAATGCAAAACTGTCTAGTCATCCACTAGTATTCTGTACTTCCACAGTCTTTAAGCATTTTCAGTCAGCCAAAATTTTCTATTATCAAAAATCATTTAACTGCATGATTTACTCAGGTTGATTTCAGTAGCTTAAATTTCCCAGCAAAATGTATCCCTAAGAGGAATGAATAGTTAAATTAGCTGAAATAGCACTTTTGAGAAACTGAACAGGTGTGATTTGAATACACATTTTACTTAGATGTTAATAGCTGGGCAGACCTATGCTTTGTTAATAGAAATAGAAGTCATTATTTAAATCTTATTTAAATGTGTTTAATTTGCCTTTGGCTTTTTAGCTAGAATACACCACTCCTCTTTGTTAAGGTATATTGCTTATTTTTGGAGCGATGGTGGTCAAAAGCTGTTATTACTGTTTGATCATGTCAGAGATCAAAGTAGTTGCAAACCATTTTGCATGTCAGCGAGCACAAGGGTGTTTCAGTGCTGGCAAATAGTATTTTAATAAGCACATCATTTTTCAGTAGGCAGTGGTACAGAGTAATCAAATAAGAATTAAAAAAAGTTTGCCATTTTGGAAGTTTGGGTTTTGTACAGGAAGCTTAATATAATAGTAGACTTCATATCAATAGTAGACAAAACACAATGGGACAAAAAAGCAGAGGATATTTTTTAAAAAAATCAATCATCCTTTCTTGCCTAAAATCATAAAAGAATCTACAAATGAGTGTCTCAGGACTGTTTGCACAATAGGTACAAATGACATTTTTTTCAGGGGTCCTAATCCAATCTGGTTGCAAGTTAAAAATGCAGTTTTGTAAAAGGACCTGCATGAGCAGATTTTGCATGTGTTGGAGTGTATTTGAACAAAGATCTGCACTGATGGTTCCCTCTCTTAGAATTACAATGGTCATCAAAATATAAATAGGTTCTTCCTCAGGTTGATGTAGGTTTTGATCTGGTTATCAATGGAAGCTCAAGTGAGCTGTTCATATAGAATGACTTAGCAGCTCTGATAGAAATGGATTCTGTTACTGTAGATCAGAAGATTAAGAAGTCAGAAGATTGTCTAGAAGTCTTTTATTATTTTTCCACTAAAACCTGAAAATTCCTACTGAGTTCACTGAGAAAATAATGGAAATCTAGATTCATTTTAAATATCCAAATTAGTTCAAAATCCAAGTTTAACTAATGTGTAGTAAAGACTTTTTTCTTGATAGGCATTTATCATTTAATGTTGATTTTTAACTTGATCTACAGCAAGCTTCATATAGGTAAAGAAAGTCATCTACAGAGTACTTAACAGATCAGGACCATGATACCTACTTCATGGTTTTGCCTACCTTCATTTTTTCAGAACATCTTTTAGCTATTGCAGAATAGGAAGACTGTATCTCCCCTCTCCAAAATCTATGCAGCCCTGTTATCTTCAGGAGAAACTTGGCTTTTAAGTAGTTAATTTTTTCCCCCTGTTTCTTCAATATTTTGCACATTGTGTTTATCTAGACCTAAATTTTATCCTACAAAGATAGTTAAAAGCACAAGGAGTTCCCAAAATGAAGCTCAAGGTTTTTACTCTGTTGCAGAGATCACCATTTACAGTTACCCTTATGCAGAAACATGTCCTGATATTCAGTTCCCTTCTTATAATTCCTAAGAGCTTTTCACACTTCAGTTTCCACAAATGCAATTGTTTTGGTGCAATAAGGTTTAGAAAACCACTGTTGCATAGTGATATTCTTCTGCACTGGACAAGACAATACCTATTTTTTAAAAACATGCTGGATTACAAAACCTGTTACAAATAAGGCAAAATGTTATGTTTTGGATTTTTTAAGCCAATATTTAAAAATTTCAGGGTTTCCTAAATTTAGCACAAATGCTTAACATATATTTTAATATTTATTAATTTACATATTTCAAATGTAGTAGTGATTTAGGCTGTAGCCCTGTAATGAGATTTAATCCAGCTGAATTGTAAACCTGGGAGACTACCAACTGTCTTAGAAACCTACGTTTACATTATAAATTTACAGCAATAGAGCATTCAATTCTGCACACCAACAACTTAAATAAAAATTTTTGTGTTAATTTAATTGATATATGAAATCTAAATATCACGGGATAGTTTCAGGTGACTAAAAACTTTGCCATTCAGCTTAGATGAATTTGAAGGGATTTATAATTAGAAAGTGAAATAGGTACAGAAAAATTGACATTTAAAATTAGTGTCCATTCAATAAGGATACTTTAGTGCACAACTTGTAATTCCTTGCTGTTTATAATTAAAAAAAAAAAAAAAAGAAAAGGTCAACTCAAAGTCAAATTTAACCTGTAAGTGTATTTTCTCTCATGTTAAATGTAAACTTGAATGTACTGTTATTTGATCTATAACATAACGCTTGGAATGTACAGCATTAATACTTAGATTAGGAAATCTGTAAGCTAACACACACCTACTTACTGTTCCTTAACAACTGAAATTCAATAAGCTTTATCTGTACTGAATGATAGAAAAATGGTTTTACCCTGAACTGATGAATGGTGCTGTGGTGCCAACATTTTGGATACTTTAAATCCAGCTAATGTTCTTTATATAATTTGTTTTCTATGTTTTCTTTTTATATTTTTTGTTCCTTATATAGTACTTCTGAAAACAGTTACATTTGCCACTTGAGCACAGCAATTAACTTCCCTTAGTGATTTAATCACATATGTGTTTAGTATCAGACCACTTGGTCTGAATATTTTAATATATTTAAAATCCATAAATAATTTAATCATGCAACAGATATTATAATTTGTATAGCCATAAAACCTGTGTGTATATAGGCAGTGGACTTTCCAGGACAGTTAGACATCAGAACCTTCCACCTGTATGTTATGTGTGGTCATAGAAAACTCCTTAGTTTTAACACTGAAAAACGTTTAAAGCTAATGTTTTAAATCCACAACACTGTGATTTTTTGCTCATTTTGATTGCCAGAGTATATTTTCATGTCTTGTATTCTGACCTTTTCTAATCTAGGACTGCTTAAAGCTGTTGCAAAGTAGCAAATGATATTGCACAGCCATTCCCAAATGAAGATATGAATATTATCCAATACAAAAATACTACTATTTTTTTGCCTGTTGAACTCAGACAAGTTTATTATATGTTATATAAATAATATCTTCATTTTTTATAGCTGGATACCTGAGATCTAGTGGTTAGGTTTTGTTTACTATAATGTTGTTGATTGGCTGTCATGACAGATAACCATTACCTGTATGAGTATAATATTTTTTTCTTAGATAGACCTAAAATTCTGCACTAAAATTCTAGTGGGAAGAAAAGTAAAGGACTTTGAAGCTTCTTTGGTTTATTTTGAATTTACTTAAAAGGAATATTTCAAATTTTCATATAATGATGTGAGATAGAAAGTTGTAACTTACTCCTTTGATGTAAGTACAGATAATTCCAACTATCTATTGTACCATTCTTCTATAATTATTCTTACTCTCAAATGATTTTGTGCTTACAAATCTGTTGCAGATTGTCTAACCAGATTGGTGATCAAGTTTACAAGACCAGTACAATGTGTGTGTGGCGTGATGAGGTTTTTTGTTAACGTCAGTGGTAGTGTCACTACTAGGCTACCTTTATTCTTGATCAGCAATATAAAAATAATAACTTGTTTTGAAAAAGATATTTCTGAAGTTTTATTGACCATAGAGTTTGCCATAATATTTTCTTTCGTCTTGGCTTTGGACACTCAAGACTAAGATAGCACTGTCTTCCATAACAGCAATGAAAACACCTGGCAGATTATTTGTAATTCTAATCAGTTTTTAAACTATTGGCCTTCATTACACAGCCCACAGAGTGCTTGTGGCCCACAACATGTATAATTGTAACCCACCATAAATTAGTAGCATGGCCTCTATAATTTAGTGTTGCAGAAGCTATTGTTTATCCAAAAGAACATTGTTCTTGTGAAAAGATGAGTTACTTCTAATATGTATACTAATTACTGAAAATTATTGTATGACAATTGGATGTCCTCAGCCAGTCATAACAAAGAAATACTGTCAAGCTGTCAGCTCATAAACCTACTCCTTGGAGCTGAGGCACTGGCGATAAGTAAGCTTATGTTTTGAATAGAAGTGAGTTTCTCTAAAGCTGTATTTTACTTTTCTGTTTCAGTTCCCTTTTCTGATCTAGTGCATTGTGTATGAAAATGAGTACAGATAATAAGAAGTTCTGCTAATTTTAAAATAGCAGTGTAATTGTATTGAGTAAATATTTTAAGATAACACTTACTGTAATTTATTTCTCTTATAAGCACTATCAGTAAGAACTGAAAAGATTGTCAGCTGTCCCTAATGGCAGGTTTTCTTCAGTTTTAGAGATTTCTCAGGTTTCGTGAATCTCCCTAGGAGCAGAAGATATTTTTGGCTGCGGCGGGGATAATTATTAAATACTTCTGCTTTACATATGTATGCATGACCACTATGAGCTATCACAGATGTGACAAAGTACTTCAGAGTACTGATGTGATTGATGTCAGTCAGGTAGGGGTTTCTGTATTGAATGTCTTACACATTTACGTATGCAATTAAGACAAAATATTAATTTTTAAATTAAAATGAAGGTAGTTCCAGTTTGCTGTACCAATTGGCTTTCAAGGTTTTGCAGCAGAATGTAGATTTGGTTTACGGGTAGGTGCAATAGGCTGGTTTAAATGTTGTAACTGATGATTGGAGAAAGGGATAGCAAAGCTGCTCTTTTGACTTTAGCAAAATTTGCCCAGAGGCTTAAGAGAGAATGAGAACTATCTGCTTAATTTTTGAAAGACGAATTATAACTTCATTGCTCAATTTTGAATTGTGGCATTTCTTTATCATAGTAATGCAGTGGTGGCCAATTTAAGAGAGGGAGTGAGTCAATTTGTAGGGAAGGATACTGCAATCCCAGCCTGTTATGCGCATAACTATATCCATTCGTGAATAAAATTCAGAATGCCTATTGTATCATTGCATGTTCACCAGCCAATGTGATATGAGGTCTGGTGATGGACTTTTGACCATGCTGAATGCATTTCTGGTGATGGGGTAGGAGACTGACTGTGAGGCTACTGGGAAATAAAGTAGCAGGGGGTAGGTAGGCTGTCAGATCGCTTCATGCCGCCTACATCCTCACAGTTAAGGAGCACATGAAGCAAGTGTTAGGAAGGTGCCATGTTGCCAGAATGGTGCTAAAACATCTTTGCACTCAAGGAGGAGGATGTGACTCCCCAGGCTTAAAATCATAGACTCATTCAGGTTTAAAAAGACCTTGCAAGGTCTGTAGTCCAACCCCCTGCTCAAAATAGGTCAACATGAATTCAAATCCCAATTGCTTCTCCCTGGACCTTGTTTTTTTCTATGTTTTTATGAATGTCAATTTGCAACTCTCAAAAAAAACCAGCCTTCTATTTTCCTATACCACAGGGCAATGTGCATTGGGTACAACTGAATATAAAACCCCAAGGATGTTAACTGGATCAGTTAATTTTTGTTACTTATGTTGTCATATAGCTGGATTGATCTGGAGATGCTGAAAATTTTACTTAATTTAGAGCAGGACAGATATTTCAAAGGCTGACTTGAGCATTATATAGGCACTTGCATATTATCCTGTGTATAACTCCAAATAAATAAAATTAAAATAGTGGGTTCCTGATTTATCTTTTTGTTATATTATTTGTTTATTTTTGTTATTGTTTGGCAAAGAATATTACTAGTATGAGACTGCACATGTTTTCACAGTTTAAAATTTTATTGTTTTCAGACTTTTAATAAATGCTGATGTTAACTTCCTGAGGTTTTGTTGATATTGTCCGGTATTTAAAATAATTAGTATTTTGCATTAACTTTATAGAGGACAGATATGTAAAGTAAGACAAACTTGGGAAAGCAAAATAAAATCACAAGTGACATTTAGTGGGAAAACCATGAAAGGGAATTGTCTTTAATTAGTTCACAGTTGGAGATTTGTTCATACTGCTTATTTTAGTTAAGTCTTTCATTGGGGAAAAAAGAACTATTTAACTTTCAGGATCCTTGGAGGGGAGAGGGCCTTGAAACACTTACCGTATATATCTCTCAGACGTGTGTTCCAAAATATTCTTTCATTTTTTTCTGTAGCTACACTGTACTATCTATAAATACACAAGCTGTTAGTTTTAATCTATAAAGGTTACCATTGGTGTTGAAATTCATTTGGATTATTCTCGAAACAGTGCTACAAGATAGAACTTTATTGCTCATATCTCTCTGCTGTTACACTGAGAAGCAAAGGGTTTATAGCACTGGAACGTGTACTCTTGGCTTAGCAGTGGTTTGGAGTATTTGCTTCTAGCTCAGCAGATTCCAAGATATCCATCCTTAAAATCAGCTGTCAATGCGGCCTTTCATGTCTAACAAATACAATATCTCTGTATCTAAATAGGAAAAGATACTTTGCTCCAAAACAGAGAGATTCTACTTGTCTTGTATGAGACCAAGCCCAAAACCTCATCCAAAATGCTGAACACTCATTTCCTGGTAGCTGTCTTGCTGCATCCATGCATTCATTAGTGAGAAAGTCAGAAGCCACAACCACCAGTTCTTTCTTCCCATAGGCAGGAAAGGAGTTCTTATTGCTTGGTTTTCAATCTACTCTTCAATTCGCTTTCACATCGATGGGGTTTTTTCATCAGAAATTTTTCTTTTGCTCTAGTAGTAAACTTATGAGGATATGGTAGGGCAGAATGAACTGAAAGCTGGTTTACATGAGTTGAAGTTCTGAAGAATAATAGAATTTGAAAAATGACACTTGATTAGTAAGCTTGCTTAGTCAATTAGGAACTGGTAAGTGTGGTATGTGCTGTTGGGATAAATATTTATATTCCATAGTGTCCAAGAGTTAGTTACTTGCAGCAGTAAGTCTCTTCAGTTGTTTAGTTGTTTTTAAATATTTCCGTTAGATTGCTGACTGTTATGAAGTTGAAAAACTTGTTCCATTTTTCCACTCTTTTTTGCTAAATTAAACCCTGACCACATTTTAGAATAGACTATATATGCACCTGCAAATAAATATTTACTTCCCTGCTGAGAACAGAAATGTTGTTTTCCTCAGTATGCATTCCCTAAAACTATCCAAGATGAAAACGGGTTACCAAGATAGAAATTATTCTAATTCTGCTTCACTGACAGATGTCCTTCAGTGATGACTAGTACATTGAAAGTCTGGAAATCCTGATTTTTAATCCTGACATGATACTTAATGACATGGATTTTAAAGTCACTTTAACTTTTTATCTTACTATCTTACCTGATCCTTCCTCTCCTAATATTTTTTTAAGATGTATTATTCTTTTGAAAACATAAACAAATTAAAAAAAAAAATTCATTCAGAAAAGATCATGAGGGATCATTTTCAGGTTTTGAGTGATGATCTTATGGATCCCACAGGAATAGTAAATATTTGTAGTAAAGATAAACATTTATCTTGTACCTATGGTTCTAGATATGAAGCTCAAACTATCTTAACAAGAATTTTATTGGTCTTTAGCTTTCCCTTTGTTGTAACCAATTTTGATACTATTTTTGATACAAATGAATGTGGAAACACAGTATACGTATGAAGGCAAGGTTTAATACTAATACTCTATCTTGACAGCAGCGATAAAAACTGGGAGGCTATGCCTCATTGTTTAGTGACAAAATTAATGACTATTATTATCTATCTTTCTCTTCACCTTTCTTTGCATCTACATCTTGAGTACTGTGAACTGAAAATTAAACTTAAAAATTAGACATTACACAGAGGCATAAAAGAATACTTTCTAACAAGTTCTGGATTGTAATTTTAACATATTAGACATTTAGTTTGAATTATTTTTTTAAATATCAAAAGAATACTTGAGTGGGGGAAGAAAAACAGCACATATAGCTCTCATGATGTGATAGATGAGATTTCAACAATCTAAATTATTGATACCACTGGTTTTGTAGATAACCAGTAGTCCATAGTGTCAAAATCCATAGGTATTAACCAGGGATGAAAAATGCTTTCACTTTTAGTAACTTGAAAAAGCTTGTATTATTTTTTCTAATCTGTACACTGCTATAGAATAGATCCATTCAAGAATCTCACTTTCAGCTTTAAATGGCTAGCTGAAGATGGCCACAGGTCTTGGTACCGCTTCAGTTAAGGAAAATCCATGTTTAGTTAAGAGTCCTTTTCATTCTTTGATGTGTAAAAAGTTGTGTTACTTTTGTTCTTAAGAATGCTATGATGTCTTCTAACTTGTACTAAATCCATCAACATAAAATATATTTAATTATCTGATGTCTGTTAGCCTATGGTGAATTTGAACTTTGTTGGAATTTTTGCTAGAAATGTCACATCTTACACCATCCTTTCACTGATTGAGTTTTATCTTCCTTTTTTTTACTTATTAATGGTAAGAATTGGAGGCTCTGTGTTAAAAAGATAAAGGTATTGACAGCCAAAGAAGAAAACTGTTGTAAAAAAATACAGAAAACATAAGAAAATATATGTCATTTTGTGTTCTTACAGTTAGATTGCAGCTATTTGATGGGCTAGCACAGAGGGTAGAAGGTACCTCATTTACAAATTCTGAGCAATAGAATGTGTACCCAAAATCAGGTGGGAGTTGGGCATGTGATGGTATATTTTCAGTCCCTAGCATGGGACAGAGATGGTTAGTCCATCACTTTTTATCAAGAGCCTCGAGAGTGTTTCCAAGAAAATAATTATACTGCTTTCTTATGCTGCTGTCTTTTGAAGGAGTCTATTCTTTTCACAGATTATGGAAGCATTTTAAAGAGACTAAACTTCTGTGTTATAAAGTTAACCATTATGAAAATTCTCACAAATGTTAAGTGCTCTTTTGACCACTCTAAAAAGTCAATAAATCGTAGCTATGTCCACATGTGGGAATTTCCTAAAGAATCCCAAACCCAAGGCAGCCTTTTATGGGAGCTACTTGAATAAATAGGATGAACAGATATTGCCAGCAGTGTGCCCAGGTGGCCAAGAAGGCCAACAGCATCCTGGCTTGTATCAGGAATAGTGTGGCCAGCAGGAGCAGGGAGGTGATTGTTCCCCTGTACTCGGCGCTGGTGAGGCCGCACCTGGAATACTGTGTCCAGTTTTGGGCCCCTCAATACAAGAAAGACATTGAGGTGCTGGAGCATGTTCAGAGAAGGGCAACAAAGCTGGTGAAGGGTCTGGAGCACAGGCCTTATGAGGAGCGGCTGAGGGAACTGGGGTTGTTTAGCCTGGAGAAGAGGAGGCTGAGGGGAGACCTTATCGCTCTCTACAACTACCTGAAAGGAGGTTGTAGTGAGGTGGGTGTTGGTCTCTTCTCCCAAGTAGTTAGCGACAGGACAAGAGGAAATGGGCTCAAGCTGCATCAGGGGAGGTTTAGGTTGGATATTAGGAAAAATTTCTTCACGGGAAGGGTGGTCAAGCATTGGAAGCGGCTGCCCAGAGAGGTGGTGGAGTCACCATCCCTGGAAGTGTTCAAAAAATGGGTAGATGTGGCACTTCGGGACATGGTTTAGTCTAGTCTACCCTTGATTGGTTTAGTGTGGACTTGGTAGTGTAGGTTAATGGTTGGACTGGATGATCTTAAAGGTTTTTTCCAACCTAAATGATTCTATGATTCTATGCTTGTTCAAGTGCTTCACGTACATCTATGCACATCTATGTACAGTCCATGGCCACTATCCCCAATTTTTCTTAGTTTTCTCAGAATAGATGTTAACCCCCTCTTCCACAAGATTGAAGCAGCATAAAGATGAATATTTTGAATTAAAGCACAGAACCAAAAGTCAGGACATATTTCTTTCTCTGATACTGGTTTTCTTTGGCCTATTGCAAGTAATTTGGGTGTACATATTGTTATTAAAATCACCAGAGTGTTAAAGAGGTGCCATATAAATTGAGCACTTCCAATACCATATCCATTTTCTGTCATTTTCGGTATCTTGATAAAGTGTAGTGAATTACTGGAGACAAGAAAATTACTTTTGTGTTAATATGCTATTTTTATACTAGTTGTTTCTCAAACTGTATGATTTTTGAAGTCTTGTAATGAAGTAAAGGAGGTTTTGGTTTATAAAGAATGGATTAGGAAACATAATGAATATTGAAAGTCTGTTGAAAGACCCTTCCCTTATGCATTTGTATTAGATGATAAATGTCCATCAAAATTAGGCTGCCTAACTGAAAAAAACCCAAAACATTTAAACATAATTTTGTGGTTTTACTAGTGCAAAAGAACTATCTGTACAGAAATGAAGCAAGGGAAAGAAATAAAATGAAACACATATACGATACTATCTCCAAATGTGCTAGAGGGAAGATGGAACATTGGGTACCCAATCTACCTTTTAGGGTTCATTTGTATTCACTGACTGCATAATCAAAAAAAGGTGTAAATAAAGAACCTTAATCAAACAAATAGGTTGATTTGCTAGAATCTTACTCTGACAGGACAAGTGCTTGTTTGAGCTTATCCACAAGCCTCAAAAACTAATTATATTCTGGTTGAATGTCCTGAGGTGGAAGTTAAGAACAGAGTGAAAGTTTCAGATAGATACTGATAATGTACATTTGTTATTTTCTTTTTTTGTAGCTTTGTTTCCAATTCTTTTACCATTACTCCACTCTGTGCTTTGCTGGGATAAGGTCATTTTATACTTTATTTATGTCTAGTAACTGAGGTTATATAGTGGTCTAACAAACCCCAAATACTTGATTTCTGCAAGAAACTTTGCCTTTGTGAGGGGTTGATTAATGCACTCTTTAGTCCTTACCACACAACATGCATTGCAGAATTCTTGCAGATAGGCTGCATGATTTTCAGGAGGAAAGCTGATTCCAGCACCAACGCAGGCAGTACTAGATGCCAAAATTGCGTAAAAGAGTCTTTGTTTGCAGATGTAGACAATGTTCCTTGGGCAAATAGCAGGCAGTGGAAACATGGGTTTTGCCTGTCTGAATAAGTCTGTTAATGCATTTTAAGCCTTGACAGACAAAGAAATAAGATTATAATGCACATGTTTGGGAATCTTAGCTAAAAAAGAGGATGAGAAAATTCTTCTGGTATATAACAGGTACTGTCTAAATAATTTTGGGGCAGTGTTAGGAAAAGTGGTTTGGTTCCAAGGGTGGTCCTTTTTGCATAACTTCTCTTGTATTTGCTTCACTGTTATTAATTTATTTTATTTGACAATTCAAGGAAAATGTAAGTTGTTTAAGTGGACAGATTATAAAGGACATTTTCGTTTAGCTTTTTAAAAATAAGGAATACCTCTGATCTTGCCAGAAAGGCAAATTTCTTGCATTCTCTGCTAAGGATCTGGTTCCCAGACAACTCACTAGTATCTGCTGACGTAATGTGATTGTATGTATTTCTTTCTCACTATTACATCCTCTACAGGAGATCATCAAAACACTTAGTTAACAGGACTCCATTTGCTCCAAATTCGTTTAATGATTCTGAGCTTTTAGTCTTGTCATTTCTCCTACCAGCTGATCCAAAAGCTCCAAGTTAAAGGTTACCATAAAGTTTTCCATTCAAACCCCAAAACTTCACCTTTGACAGGGCTAATTTACTGTACATGGTTTAGCTGCAAAACGTAGTGTTAGCAAGACATTCAGTAATTGTTTCGGGTCAGTCATAAGTCTTTCAAGAAGAAAACTTAGGCCCTGAAATGGAAGAAGTTTTTCTTATAGATGTTGATTAAAGCCTTACTTCAGTGATCCTTTCATCTTGGACTGTTTGCTGTCACTTGAATTTCTAAACTCTATTTTGTGAAAGTGCTATAGACAATAATACCCGCAGATGAGTTAATACTACAAAGATTTTTAGTATTTCTGCATATGAAAATACAGGATTTAAAATATGTTAGTGAGCTAATGCTGTGGGACTGTCACCTTTAACTTGAATTCAGTGCTTGCAAAATCTGTGGATATCACTTTTTCAGGTTGTGAAGAACTGTTTCTGCATTGTCTACTTAAGCATTTCCTTTTTTATATTTTTCCTTTTTTTCTTTTTGGCAGCTGTGACAACTGCAAACATTATTATTAATATTATTAGCAAAATCCTTTCAGAAAGGATTCACATAATGATAGGTAGTTTTATTAAAATAGGTTCTTGAGATAGAATACATATTCAGTGAGCAACATTGTCTACTAATGAATGAGAGGAACCATTAACAGACTCAAAGCAGCTCCTAAAATTTTTTCAGTATATAAATACAGTAAGAACACATCAATTTTCAGTAGAAACAATAAAAGAATTATTGTTGATTAGATTAACTATTTAGAATACCATGAAGATTCACTTTGTTACTTCTGTAAAGATTCTGTTCCAGTGTAAGTTCCTGTATACAGCTAAATACGTGTGTTTGTCATTAATCTGCATATTTTTTAAATGCCATGTTGAGATAACCTGGTCTTGTTGCAATAAATAAATGGTAAGGGAAGTTAATAGAGATGGGATATAAAGAAGGCTAATTTCCCCTCCCTTTTCCATTTCCCCTTTCAAATAAGGAATTGAAATGCTTTAATATTTGAATGAATGATATTAGTAGTTACTTTCCAACAAAGTATTCCTTCTTTATTATAGTCTCAAGTTCTTTATAAATTATCCTTCTACCATACCATTTCTTATTTCATCCCCCCAGAATTTCAAGCTGATGTACAGTTTTATGTGCAGTGATTACTCCCATATTGCATTAAATCTTTCCATTCCAACTTACCTCTTGCAGGATTTGTCCATCCCTGTGACAATTCACTTTCCTCTAGCCTAGCTGACATTTTTTTTTTTTAAATATAAATACAAATACAAAGTCAGAACTGCTCTCTTTCAATTTAACATCTGCATAAACTACAATTGTTCCTTCTGCCCTGAAGTTCTGCTCACACATAGTTGTTTTCATTACTGTAACAGGAGACTGAACTTGCCAGACCTTTGAGGTAGAACAGTCTACACCCTTTCCTTAAAGTGAGTAGACTTTCCAGAGTTTGAAATGTTGGGGTCCTGTCTCAGTGGTGTAGGAGTTGGAGATCTGTCAGTAAACATTCATTCAGTCATATCATACTTAATACCGCAGTCTTTTCCCGGGAACTCATCAAAGCAAGGTTATGGGAAATGCATCTGAGAGAGAGACTTCAATTTCCAATAGTTGGCACAGGCTTTGATTCTACTATGTGACTTTCCATCCAACACATCAGAGAATTATCTCGGGTTCCAACATGATCCCATAATGGTTATTTTACAGACTTTCTGGAATCTCAGCTGAAGGTCTTTCCTCAATTCCTCTAAACTTGCTTGGATACATTGAACAGATTTCTGGGTCATAGTTTGACCTCAATGAGAGGGATTGGGTTTTTTTGGGGTGGCAATTGGAAATCACTGGTGATGTGCGTATCCAGCATGTATTTCACCTCTTTAATTTAACAAAGGCTGAGATCCACTGAAATTTCCATAACTTCCAAAGTATTCATCCAAGGCACCCTCAACTTCATTAGGCAATCTTTATGTACCTTTTTTCTCTTGATGCAAGAATGAGATCATTCCTTTAGTGGAAAGCTTTATCGTGCATGTTGTAAACCCACCAGGACTGATCCCAATTAGAAAATGTGTAACGTGATATGCTGTACTACTCTGTATATAGCTGCCTGGGCCAACTGTAGTTGTTCTGACAAGCATCAGCTTTATCACCTGATTGCCGTAGCATAAATGTGAGTTCTAAATCTGTGTCCATGTGATATGTTTTTGTTTGTATATTTTTCTTTGCTAGCCCCATTAATTCCACTGAATTCTCTTACAAGTTGAGCTTGGCACTGATTGTCTTCAGTAGTCTCTTTCTTGTCCAGTCATTCCTTATCATGTTAAATGGTTTTCAGTCTCTCATTTTAAGTTTGAATGAAGAAAACATAGCCAGAAAGACCTGTTCTTTTTCTACTTACACCATTTCAAATGGACTACAGACTTGGATACTGTCCTATTGGGAATTAAATTTTTTGGTCCAGTAATCCAGGATATACAGGCTTCAATTCTGGGTAACTTTTTAATGTATTGACTCCCTCTCTGAATTTTTAAGAATGATTCATCTCTTTGAGTCCAGTCTGTGTCTTTCCCTTCGTAAGGGTCCTTTCTTGTGAAGACGGTTTGTTAAATTCATGTCTACAAAACAGACTTAAGTTTTTCCCTCCATACTTCTCTGAATTTTAATACGGCTATTTACTGTATGCCCTTATGTCTTATCGTTTCCATTACAGTTTATTTTTTTCATCAGATAGATAGCTTCTACATATTCCTGGCAGAGACAAAGTGTCATGAATTTTATGCTAAATCATTTTTGTTATTAGAACAAATTCACCTAGAGGAAAGGAACTTTCCTCTTTTTCTTTCCTATGCTTCTCTGTATCTCAGCTCTTCTCCAAAATAACCTCACAAATATGGCTTACTTAAAACTTAGCAATCTTATCTATTTATCTACTGCTTCCCACCTATGGTAGGCTGTTTATCCTTTATGCTAAGCTTTTAACTTTCAGGGACAGTTAAAATACAACTGTTCTAGCCCCAGGGGATGCAAAACAAATTCCACAGTTTAAAGTCTTTCTCAGGGATGGTATTTTCCCCCTATACCCAAATCCCTCAGATACCCAGGTAACTAGTTCTCAAAAGGCCACCTTTCATTTTCATATTTCTAACCCCTAGAAAATGGAGATATAGGATCATCTCAAGTTTCTGCAGCATGGCTTCTTTCAGAGTGATGCAAACCTCACGTCTTCTCAAGTCATAGTTCAATAAGCCTCTAGAACCCTTTTTGGAAATAGCTGTGGTAGGCATCTCATTGACAAAGCCATAAAGGTATCAAATAAGGTGAACATAGAACTATTATTCATGAAACTTGCAACACTAGAGCCAGGTACCAGTAACTGAACTAGTAGGAGATAGGTTTAAAATTAAGATTTTAAAAAGTACTTTTTTTTTTACACAGTTAGTAATACATTTCTCCATAAACAGGAGTTTGTGGAAACAGAGAGTATTAGTGGTTCCAAAAGGGATTAAGTAAGTTTGTGGACAGCAGTTCCATAAACTGATGCTAAAGGGAACAGCCAGGATGTACCATACTCTCTCATGTCCCTAATCCAGTGATTGTGGATGCTGTAGCAGTGGGGGAATACTTCATGTATAGTGGTAAAGCTCATGTGCTCTCCCTAAATAACATCTCTTGCTGCCAAGAACACTAGGCTAGAGGTAAATTGTAGTATAACCCAGTAAGACATTTATTTTCTTGTCCTCTCTTCTGAGCGGCGAGCATTGTGAAGACAGTTGTGTCAGGTGGTCTCCTTAGTAGCAGAACTTTCTCAACAGAGAATCTGCAAAATCTTCCTGACTTTAGTGCCTTACTTCTGTGCCATTGCAGCAACTTCTTCTTCCTTCCATCAACATAATGTAAACAGAACAACAAACCTTCAATTTTACTGAGGTTTCAGGGAACCTGAAACTGCTTTCCAGCACCCTTGAGATCTGTCTGTCTGTCATCACCCTGTCCTTCTCAGGAGTTTCCCAGTCTTTGCTCATTCTGCAGGCTTACTACTGCTATGTGATTTTCAGCCTGCTCTAGGCTGTACTCCAGAAGTTTCTTCCAGCTAAATATGTTCAGTGGCTTTCAGAAAAAGGGCATATTGCCCATTGTCTCCTCACTAGGCTCCATCTGGCCATGGAGCAGCAGCCAGGACCAAGAAAACAGATCTTTCTGCTTTCAGCCATCACCCCCTTTAGGAAGCACAGAACACAAAATTCATAATAAACTGTCAACAAACAAAATTAATACTGCTTTTTGTCAAAAATGTTCTTTTGATTTCAATAGAAAACAGACATTCTGGTTTCTTTAAATTTAACCTGGATTGTTGTGTTTACTATGCACTGCAAGATTTTAAAAATTACCATTATTGGAGACAAAATTATGTTTAGATCCAGTAAACTATAGTTAAAGAAGAGTATCAGTCTTGACCTTGGAATTTCCTTTTTACAAGTTTAATTTAAGAATAAGAACAGTGATGAAGTACTTCGGAACATATACAAGAAACTTACAACCAAAAAATATCATAGATATCACCTCCTTGCCATCAGGATTGAGTGACAGTAATAAAAAATTGTTTGACTTCTTTTTAGGGATGCTTGAATCTACCTGATTTTGAACTACTAGGTAATCTTCTATCAGCTAACTTTGTGGTGGGCTCACCCTAGATGATGGCTAAGTCCACACAGCCACTTACTCAATTCCTGCACCCCGTACCCTCAGCAGGATGGGGAAATAGAAAAGGAAGAGTAAAAGAAAGAAAATTTGTTGGTCAAGATAAAAATAGTTTAATGAGCAAAGGAGAAGTGGAAGTGGAAGTGGAAGTGGAAGGAAGGAAGGAAGGAAGGAAGGAAGGAAGGAAGGAAGGAAGGAAGGAAGGAAGGAAGGAAGAAAAGATAAATCAAGTGATACAAAGGCAATTGCTCACCTCCTCCCACAGACAGACCAATGCCCAGCCAGTTCCTGAGCAAAAACTGACTACCTACCAACTCTGTTCTCCTCTCCTCTCCTCTCCTCTCCTCTCCTCTCCTCTCCTCTCCTCTCCTCTCCTCTCCTCTCCTCTCCTCTCCTCTCCTCTCCTCTCCTCTCCTCTCCTCTCCTCTCCTCTCCTCTCCTCTCCTCTCCTCTCCTCTCCTCTCCTCTCCTCTCCTCTCCTCTCCTCTCCTCCCCTCCCCTCCCCTCCCCTCCCCTCCCCTCCCCTCCCCTCCCCTCCCCTCCCCTCCCCTCCCCTCCCCTCTCCTCTCCTCTCCTCTCCTCTCCTCTCCTCTCCTCTCCTCTCCTCTCCTCTCCTCTCCTCTCCTCTCCTCTCCTCTCCTCTCCTCCCATTTTATTACTGAGCATGACATTATAAGGCATGGAATATCTCTGGTTAGTCAGGTCATCTGTCTGGTTGCATCCCCTCCCAATGTCTTGCCCACTACAAATCCATTCACTGGGGGAGCAGAGTGAGAAAGTGAGGCTTTGATACTGTGCAAGCACTGTTCAGCAATTGCTAAAACATTAGTATGTTATAAACCCCATTTTGGTCACAAATCTAAGACACAGCACTGTACGAGCTGCTATGAAGAAACTTAACTCTATCCCCGCCGACCCAATGCGAAGTTGCTACTCAGTAATGAGCACTGCTAAATATGTATCATGAAAACAATATATTTGAAAGTTTTGTGATATGAAATATGCTGTCTATTTCGATGAAAGAAATACTAAATCAGCTTTTTATTAAGATGTAGGAAGTGTGTGTGAACCTAAGTGTGGTAGGAAATCTTAAAGCAAGTGACAATGTAATAGACTAGTCACCTTCAATAGGAAGAATGCCCAGTGTTTTCTAGTGGGTTCTACACAGTTACTGTGTCTGCACTGCGAAACATCAGAACGTGCACTAATACTTGGCAAACGTTACCATGTGGTAACACTTGGCAAATGCTGACTTTTAACTGATGACCACTGAATTGGAAGCAGTGTCATAAGGAGCGGATTCACAAAATGCAGCCACACAAGCTGTATAGGAAAGCAAATCCTAAGGACTCAGCACATATAAAAGTTCAGATGGGAAAAAGAGAGTTTCATGGAGAAGCTGGCTTGCAGATATGTTACACAATGAGAAAAGTGGAAGGAGGGATCTTTTGAATGTTGTATTTTAAATGGAAAAAAGGTCTATAGGGAAGAACACACGTATCCAAGATAAAAAGTCAGGCTGATTTTACCTGCCAGAAGGGGTCAGGGAAGTAGAGCCTTTTATCGCAAATGGAGTCTGGTATAAGCATTCAGGAACATTCTTTTTCTTTATATGTTCACATACTAAAACAAACTAACAAAAAAACCCCCAGCAGCCCATATCTGAAACGAAAATCTCTGCTGGGACAAACTGGATTTTTCAATATACTTTGACTAACATTTCTAAATATTTAAAGTTTGTATAAATGTGGAACACTATTTCTTAATTTGTTTCTTTGTTCCTTCTCCCTCACTCTATAAATAATTATGTTTTTATGGAAAAGGCCGATATGTGAAAATCTAAACACGATCTTTAGTTGAAGACCACTGCTTTGTAAGTAGATTGTTCTTATCCCCTGGATATGTGACTGGTTTTAAGCAATTTCTGTTTGAGGTACTAAACACTGAAAATGTGTATTCTATATGATGAAGTTAAGCAGAAATGATGAACACCCACAGCTTTCAGTGCCTTTTTGGTGGCTGTCAGCCCTCACTTTTGTTAAAAATAAGAGCTCTGTTCTCTCTGGTCCTGTGATCATTTAAAAGTCATGATCTGATATATCCAGGTGAAAATGTCTACTATGCAAGTACAAATAAAAATTATCATTAATGTTTTAAAGACTCTTAAATACATGAATTAACCATAGAATTGTAATTATATTGCCTAGAAGATATTGCTAGTTTGTTTTGGTTTGGTTTGGTTTGGTTTTTAAATTGAAAAGGACAGAAGTACATATCAGTTTATCTAGTACCCTATAAAGCAATTAATAATGTTTGGAGAGCAATAGGACCCGAAAGTGTAATGTTTAACTTTGCCGCCTTCAATCTCTAGAAAAAAAGACCAAATCCTTAATTCTTTTTTTCTGCAGTATGACTTTTTTATAAAAGGTTGTGCACTTGAAATAGATTTTATTTATATAAGTCTGTATTAACTTTTTTAAAAAGAATTTCCTACTACTGACAGTTTTCAAATATGTTATACCTATAAAGGTAAATTCAGCCTACTTTCTACTTACTAGAATAATATTCTTTCAAAAGAAAACCAGAAAAACTAGTAGTCGTCTTTGCAAATAATAAGCTTTTGTAATTTACACATGAACTAAATACACTATCAAACCTGTTGTTGCATTAGGAATGAAAAAACATTGTGTAGATGCATTTGAAATAACTAGAATTAAGAACATATGACTGAGCTTATATAGCTTAAACACTAAGACTAGTTTTTGATTGCTTTTTTGCATTGACAATCCAAATGCTAATACATTATTAATGTTCATCAAACCAGTTAATTATGCTGTAGGATTTTTACAATATTGTGTATCCCTGCGAAAGAACTGATGAAACTGAAGAAAATAAAAATTTTCATTATTTTGTAGTGAATATGTTATTATATAGAAATTTTTGTAATGGGACCTTATCCAAATTGTAGTCTTAACAGATGGGATCTTGTTGGGGTTCCACATATTTAGTTATTTAGGACTTTAGTAAACAGTGATTTTATCCAGTCTGTGATTGGAACAGATGTGATCTTATCAGGGTTCCACTTTTTTTCAGGAGCATAAAATTGCCATGATTTGCTGTACAGTGCTATAGTTTACTTTTTGTGCTTTTAGAACCAGAGTCCTTTTTAGCCAGAATTTGCCCTTGGGTCCTAAAAACATCATAATAGGGAGTTAATGTTTTATTCTCTATTAATCCCATTAAATCCTTTTAATATTAGAGCATGTGTTGCTTTATAGCATTAAGTAGTGTCTTGCACTCAACAGTATTTTCACAGTTTATGACACTGCTTAGGGCATTAACAAACAGCTGTTTGAATTAAATGAGCAGTTAAGGACCCTGTTCATTAACTCAAAAGTTTCATGTATTTTTAATTCCTTAAATCTAATGGTATTATCACCCTCCAAGAAATCTATCTTTGATTATAATTTGCTGTGACCAGTATCAGTTTGGGTGAGATGAGAGAGATTATTTTTTGACTATAAACTCTATCAGTGGTGAACATCTCCAGTGAATCTGAACTGTCTTCTAACAGTTTTAATCTTTTGGGATATAAAACTTTTAAAGTTGTTTACAGCAGTTGTGTTAAGATTTCTTCCAATTTTGTTTACTGATGACTTCATTTAGCTAATGTAAAGAGGCAGTTGGAACAGAATTATTTGCATTTGAAATGGTGCTATCAGAGGTTTGTGACTGACTCATTTGAAAAAAAAAGAAAAAGAAAATTGTATTTGGACAGTGACAGAGTATCTAATGGAGTCCTATGTATCAAGTGTACATAGGCATTTCATACATTATACAAGATTTAGATCTGTACATCTTCATTCTACTTACAGAATAAGTGGTTTAACTTTTCATTCTAACATGGATTCCATGTGGTCTTTATTATGACACAACAAAGATATATTTTGAACTGAGGCAAATTTGCCATTGTATAGCTTCAATTTGGAAAAAAATCCCTTTTATTATAAATATCTGTGTTTGTGTGTACATGTGCACATACATATTCAACATTAATATTGCTTTAGCACGTTTGTATTGTATTTTAGAATTACGCACTTAAGCTCAAATTCTGCACATTCAATAGGATTACTCATATCCATTAATTTAAACATGTGCCTAGATGTCTGTGGGCGTTGATGCAGTTTTGTCAACCTTTTTATACTCTTTTAATTCTTTAAAATATTCCTGATTTGTTTAGCTTCACAAAAACAGAAATTCCTAATCAAGGCTTCACTGAAAAGAAAATAATTCAAACACGCAACACTTCACAATAGGTTTTAATATTATTTTATTGTTTTATTAGCTCTCAGCTCAGAGAGTGCCTTTAATACATGCTCAGTTTTAAGCATGATAAGGCTTTCTAACAGAGAATAGTAGTATTGTTTAGCTGAGTATTTATTGAGATCCAAGGATAATTTAAATGCTTTCTTTCACACTGGGGCAAAAGATTGATACACCAGTGAGACACAGGCACAGGTTGCCCTGAACAGTTGTGGATGCCCCATCCCTGGAAGTGTCCAAGGTCAGGTTGGACAGGGCTTTGAGCAACCTGATCGAGTGGAAGATGTCCCTGCCTGCAGCAGGGTGTTGGAACTAGATGATCTTCAAAGGTCCCTTTTAACCCAAACCATTCTGTGATTGTATGATGGGCAATAGCTGATCTGTGCCGCTCCTTGAAAAATACCGAAACAACCAGAAATGTGTACCACTCAGTTATGAATCTTTTCCTCTTATCAACTCCTCCAATTTCAGTATTCCAGTTTACTGCTTTCAATCTGACTACTCACATTCATTTGAAGCTCTAAAAAAAATCCTTTTACTTAGGATAATGTTTCTATAAGTATCCTTAGGATAACTATCCTTAATAATAAGTATCCTTAGGATACTTATACCTTAAACTCCACAAGGATTATACTATCCTTACTGTTATCCTTTCTGTGGCAAGGTCTTGTTCAATCCTTCATAAATGTACTTTTCCTCAAGAGAATTCTCAGGATATTTTGATGCAGATTCAAGGTGGTCTTTCTAATACCTATATCACTCAATGCAGTTGTCATTGCAGATTTCAACCAGGAAGGCCAGGATATTTACAGAGATTGAAGGACTGTCCAAGGGATCTTGTCATAACAGGGGGATAATCATGGAATATAACACAAAGCAGTCCAGTCCATCTTAACCCTTGAACATTGTTTAGATTCTTCTTACTGTATAAATCCTAGCAGACCACATCATACAATAAAAATAAGACGAAGTTTTTAAAAGGAGTTCATATCTTGATGACTTTGGAATATGAAAATTTGCAATCAATCTTTAAATACATATAGAAGAGCAGTGAGGGTATCTAGATTTGCTCCACCTTCAGACAATTGGCCTCAGGTAATAGATCTCTTCTCTGCACACATGAGTTAGAAGGTTCCAGTATTGTTTTCTTTAAAAGCCAATTTAATGGATGCCATGTTGCCAGACAGACCTCTGTATGCCTTTTGCCCCTTTCCTTTTCTCATTAGAATGGAGAAGCATACATAATTCAAGTTACCCACTCCTGTGAAGACTGCCATGCACTCAATTCAAATTATAGTTGTTGTTGGAAAGGCCAGCCATGAATTACAGACACTTTCAGCTTGTGTAGCTCTTTGAAGTTTCTGAAGTCAAACAAATTATTTGGAATGAATTTCAACATATTGTACTTCTGAAAAGAAATCTGCTGACCCAGTACATTAAAAGGCTTGATTGGGATTTATACATAAAGTGTACAGTTTCACCCTTTCATCCACATAGGTATGATGGATTCTTCAAATTCAAAACCACCGAGTATTAAGTGATAACTATCTAAAAGGTGTTTAAATTTTGAAGAGTGTACACAAAGGAGGTGGGGTTGAATCCTTCACTCAGTATCACAATTACTATGTTATGTTTGAACTTTATGAGAAGGTGAGGTGAATGTTATAAATTGAGTTTATTTATTATAAAATGAATGTTTCTTAGAAATATAGTTTATTGAGTTTCACCAGTTTATCTTTAGATAGAATAAAGAAAAGTCATGTAGACAAAAAAAAAAAAAAACCCAAAAACCAAAAAACAGTGCTGAGACCTACTAGACATATTCACTAAGAGACTTGAAGAGAGAAAAAAATGATCTCATCACAGGCATCACTGTGATATACTAGATCCAGTCACCATGAATAGAATGAGTGTTATAGACTGGAAATAGGAAATTCACACTGAGGAAAGGATAAATCTTCCATGGAGTCCAGAAAGTTGATCATCTTAAACAACAGAATTGAGGCAAGTGCAGTTTTAAAAGTACATTGATCATGGCAGAAGATGGAGAGACTAAATTGCTAGCCTTCTAAAGTAGCTGAGATATCCACAATCTTGATTGATATGTGTAATCTAGAATTGCTGGCAAGAGACAAGTTTAATCTTTTTTTTTTTTTTTTCCTTAAGAGCAGCACTTTTCTCTACATCTAGAATTTTTCTGTAGAATTTTAACTTTCCAGTCAGTATCACTAAGGATCCTTATTTAGACCCACCCATGAGCAGATCTCCATTTTTTCTATTTAGTGTAGTGGCTTTTGAGGTAATCATCACTTTTAGCTATAAGAATAATTGAATTGAAGATTATTTCCATGAAATGTTGATAATTAATTTTCTTGAACATGAAATAAGGCTAAAAATTATATATTTACACTGAAGATTAACTCCAGAAGCAAAACAAAACAAAACAAAACAAAAGATTTGTAAAAACTGTTCTGCCACTCTGATCAGGTTTATTGCAATGCAAGGAGAAATTTTGGCATATTTTGGACTTCTGCTGAATTCTTACAGTCCAGAAGTAATTTATTCACACTTTACATCTAGTACTGAAGGAAACAAAGACTCTATGTTTTTGGAATTATGTAATAAAAGCTTTGTTCTTTCAAAATCACATCATCCATCATATCAAAATCATAGAAGTATTGTATCTTTCATTTCAATGAATCAGTAAAATAGCTATGGAGTCATCTATTCAACCATTTTCCAAATTCTGCAAGCTGGACATTCAAATGTTTCTGACATACAGATGTTTGGTTCTCTTGTGTCCCAATGACTGTGATGGAAGAATTAACTACTAATAGCTATACATATCTTTACATGGATTTCTCCCTCTCTGGATCATGCTATAAAGATCTGTGTATCAGGATTACTGGGAATAGAAAAACCTATCTGTGTTATCTCAAAAGATATCCTTTCCTGGAATAGCAAGATCCTGATAGTTGTTAGCTGAGGAAAGGATCCTGTCTTGGTAAATTTGGTTGCTCTACACCATAGACAAGACATAGACCCATAATCACGGATCTAAGGCTGTCAGTACTCTAAGAAAAGTTTTCAGGTAGCGATAGGAATCATTTCAGATCTTGGGACTTAGCTGGATTTCCATAATCTCCTTAGTCAAATTCACCCATAGCAGCTCAGTCTTTGAAGATATTTAAATTCACAAATTGTAAATGCTTCAAGACAAGAAGGTAGGTAAAAATAACATGATCCAAACTGGTTTTAAATTCCTTTAAATCTTTCTTGAAGATATCTATTAATGTTTTTTCAACATTTTGTGTTGCCTTTACTGACAAGGGAAGGAGACTTGTTTGAGAAACCCAACTGTTCAGGAAGACCTTAGAACTTAAGGGTTCATTCTTTGTATGTTCTAAGACTGATGCAAAAGTGCATTCATAGCAAGCAAATTTTTGTAGGGGGATTCCTTAAAAAAGGCCCTCCAAAAGAAAGGTCAAAATGGCTCTTATAAAAGACTGAAAAAGCTATAAAAATCAACAGTATTCATGTCCTTATTTAATATTGTTTAATATTTTTTTTAACTCCAGAAGGAGAATAATTAAAGTCAGTAAAAGAAAATATCCTCTGTTGCAAATAAGACGATGTGCACTTAATGAGACTGTCAGGCAGGGTATGCTGACAAAATCAGTACCAGGCATCAATTCTGACTCAAACATTGGATTTTCAATCTGTTTCTGTCCCATATTTCTCATGTAAAGCTATATTAGTTAGGACAACAGGTGGGTCTAAGTGCCCACTCCACCTTCGAACTGCATTTTAAGAAGTTCTAGATTTCATGTGAAAACTAATTTTTTTTTTTTTTTTTTTTCCCCATGTTTACTACAAATAACCACAAATTCAGGACTGGGGTTTTTTTCAGGTCAAACCTGGACCTGCAAATAGCCTGTTTTAGGAGCAAGTCTAGTCCTTCCTGCATATCAGCATGACACAGATTCTTTGCAGTGACACATCTCTCTGACAAGTGTGTAACTTTTCTGCTCAAAATTTGCTTGTATTTTAAAAACTTTTTCAAAATGAAAAGAAAATAAGGACCATAAGGACGTATTTCCTGTTCTCAGTCATATCACTGAAAACTGTTTAAACTTTTTGTATTTGGACAATACAATACAAGTCTTCCAGAATCAGCCTTGAGGCCAGGGTAGTTCTTCATACTGCAACAGTAGTTATAACTATCACTCATGGGAAATCATTCTTTCTTCATCTTACCTGTGCACAGCACTAGTCTATTGATTTGGTATCTTGTGCTGATGCTTATCTTGGGACAGCAATTCCGCACTCATTGTTTACTTTGTCAGATCCTCTGGGGATTGTACTGCATGCTATTCCCCTCAAAATGGGCACATGATGAGGAAAATGATGTCTGCTTACCAGTAATTTTTAGAGTTGGTATGTATTGGCTCCGCAGATGCCCACATCCATCCTTTTTTCCATCTCTTAAGAGTCCTGTAGATTCTGCTGATTATTGGAAGGAAATAAGACTGTCCAGATTACTTAGCCCATTTGTGTCTATATGCTGTGTTCACATTGTTGTGAACAGTAAGGGGATACGTGTCTTAAGCTCATTCTTTGAGGAACAAGAGGAAAACCTTAGAGCTGCAGGTCTGCAGAGCAGCAGTTAGGAGACACAATTATTGCTTTACCTAAGTAGGCTAAATATCAGAAGATATTTTTCCTGTCAGTGTTTGAGCAACTCAAACTGGCACCTAGGTTTTCTATTTCCTGAACAGTTTACTTGTAACAAAGCCCCTTTGTATATAGCACACAATAAAACCAATGAAGACGTACCCCACAATGCTGTTTAGAGTTATGCTGACAGTAGAATCATGTCCAGAAAATTTGAACAAGATGAACAACGGCATTCATTTGTAAAGTAACAAACTCAGTCTCAATGTGGTGGAAGCCAAGAAACTATTGTGTATGAACAAAAAAGTAGGGCAGTTTTCAGAATAAGTTGGTTCAAAAGGTATTAATTTTTTAGACCTTGTATGTTACATTTGTTGTTTGCTAGAATGTTAAATAAGCACAATGAAAACAGAAAAATAAGAAGAGAAGAACAGAGAAAGAACTGAAAAGCTACAAGGGTGAGTAAGTAGGGCTGTACATGTCTGAAAAAAAGGAAATTATTTCAGAGAACATTTTGAGCAGTAGCTACAACATGCTAGACATGGTCTGATTTTATTGTTCTACTGTTATTAGTGAAAATAGAGGCTTCC
The DNA here is from genome assembly GCF_030463565.1 of Pelecanus crispus. Taxonomy (NCBI): domain Eukaryota; kingdom Metazoa; phylum Chordata; class Aves; order Pelecaniformes; family Pelecanidae; genus Pelecanus; species Pelecanus crispus. Next base: position 127,001,357 of record NC_134644.1, on the reverse strand, counting down.
TAGATAGCCTGGGCAGTATATGTTAACTAAAAGTTTTATCAGAATATTAAGTGAGTAATCCACCCTTTCCCCCAAAATAGGAGGAAATGCAAGAGAGTGTGTCTAAAAATTCTTCCGAGCCTGGTTAGAGGACATGCAGTGCTGGACATTAAGGTTCAGCAGCTGCCATTATGCTGTCATTAGCCAGACATTTGTTATCAATGAAATGCTGCAGAACTATTGTTCCAAGGCTGTTGCTGTAAAATCATAGTGCATTGTAGTTTGTTGGAGGTTAGTAGCACTTGTTAATTTGATCAAGGCTGAAGTTTACGGAGGATAAAGTAAACAATGCAAACTGCAGACACCATCAGTTTCCTATGGGCAGTGAAGTGTAGTTTGTTCCATTTACACTTCACAACAACATCTGATGGGCTTTGTCAGTGCTGCACAGAGTAATTAAACCTGAAATCAATAGCAGGCATTTGTCATGTTTACAGCCGCTCTTTCTGCTGGGTTAAACTCATCAGTTTAGTGCCGTTCTGTTTTACTGCAGAGACACGCTCCATTATTTCCTCAGGTACAGTTGAGATATTCAGTTACATGCCCAATAGTTTGAATACGACAGTAAGATTAAAAGGGGCAGGCAAATGGACAGTTTTTGTAATTTATTCGCTGATTTCCTTAAACGGTGTTGGATTTCCATTTTCTTCCACCTACTCTTTATGGAACCCTTTATGCCCTGGGATAATACATTCCCATTGTCCAATGGTGGCAATGAAGGCAGCACTAAAATTGCATGTACGTTGACATAGAACATAACTTTCCTCCAATCACAGGATACTGCACTGAACTAGTAAAAATAAACTAGTGCACTAGCTTCATGAGAGCAGTTCCAAGCCTTGGTTTACATACTGGTCTTGTTTGTAGTTCCTTTGGAATAAAATGGACTTTACTGGTTCTGTTCATTTTATTTCAGCTATTCGTACCTATGCTTCTTCAGTTCTCTTGGATATTCTTCTTCTTCTTTTCCTCAGTTTTCTAAATTATGGGGTCAGATCATCCTGAATTTTATGGCAAGAGAGTTTGCAGTTCGGTGGTAATCTAGTTAGTCTTTGGACATGAAACCCGAGACAAAGACTTTGAGGAAACTGAAAATTTACACATTTACTGTGTGGAGATGTTATATGAATTTAATGTGAGTTCTAGTAGCCCATTTTAGAAACAGTCACTGTCTAATGGTATCTGCTAACCTTCTTATTGTTGCTTTATAGACAGCTTTGACATAGTGGTATATTTATGCATGTGTAAGGCCTTTGTTGGGATGTTAATAGTAAGAGTGAAGTATGACAGATTGGATGTGCCATTAATCTTACACTGGAGCAGTGATCCTATATTGCTGATGGCTGAAATGCTTCTTGTAAACTGCATTAAAAATTGCTAGTTGGTTTTTTGGGTTTTTGTTTTTGTTTTTTTTTAAAATCTTGCTCTTGCATGTATGCAGTTTCAAATTCTAATACTTACATTTAAGAGTGATTAAATATTTACTAGCTGGTTTGTCCAGAGCACCAGGAAGGTTTCCTTCTAAAGATTTTTTGCAAGTGATGTTTAGATCAGTGGCAGGCAATTATTGCAATTAGAAAGATCTTAACTATATAGCACTTTCATCTCAAACAATTCCAAAACGCTTTACAAACTGTCACAATTTATACACAGCTTGCTTTATCCACTGCTGAAGTGCAGCCACCCTGGGTGAAACATAGCAACTATTCAACACTGCACAGCAGCTTGGGACTGGAAATTAAGGATCCCTCTGTATTTGTAATTGCAGGGGGAAATTAGGTAGGCTGAATGTAATTACCTGAGCTGGAATTTGGCCAGGAGACTGAAGTTAACACACCTACTCTTATGAGGAGTTCCCTGGGATTGCTAATGACCAATTTGGGTAGGACCTTGCATTTATATCTCATCCAAAAGAAAACTCCTATGGGAATACAATGCCCCCAACACCTTCCTTGTGCATAGCAGTTGCACTGGTGTGAAGGAATGAACAGAGTTGGCATGTGATCATGTGACATGTGCTTGGGATTAGCTGTTGCAAACCTCAGAAAAGATATTATTCAGCTAAAATTTATATATATATATATATATATATTTAAATTTGCTGGATGAGTAGGGTTTAGTTAATTACCATAAGTGGGGAGACGTATAATGCAAAAAAGATGGAACATATCTGTATCTATAAGGACTTCTGTGAGAAAGACATGATATTTCTTACACTTTTGGCTGAGGGCTAGAAAAGATTAAGTTTACTTCATAGAATCATAGAATCATAGAATGCTTTGGGTTGGAAGGGACCTTTAGAGGTCATCTAGCCCAACCCCCCTGCAGTGACCAGGGACAGCTTTAACCAGATCAGGTTGCTCAGAGCCCCGTCCAACCTGACCTTGAATGTTGCCAGGGATGGGGCCTCCACTACCTCTCTGGGCAACCTGTTCCAGTGCTTCACCACCCCCATTGTAAAAAATTTCTTTCTTATGTCTAGTCTAAATCTATTCTTCTTTAGTTGAAATCCATTATTCCTTGTCCTGTCACAACAGGCCTTGCTAAAAAGATTCTCCCCATCTTTCCTGTAGGCCCCCTTTAAGTATTGGAAGGTCGCAATAAGGTCTCCTCGCAGCCTTCTCTTCTCTAGGCTGAACAACCCCAACTCTCTCAGCCTGGCCTCGTAGGAGAGGTGTTCCAGCCCTCGGATCACTTTGGTGGCCCTGTTCTGGACCTGCTCCAGCAGGTCCATGTCCTTCTTGTGCTGAGGGCCCCAGAGCTGGACGCAGTACTCCAGGTGAGGTCTCACCAGAGCAGAGTAGAGGGGCAGAATCACCTCCCTCGACCTGCTGGCCACGCTTCTTTTGATGCAGCCCAGGATATGGTTGGCTTTCTGGGCTGCAAGAGCACATTGCCAGCTCAAGTCCAGCTTTTCATCCACCAGTACCCCCAAGTCCTTCTCCGCAGGGCTGCTCTCAATCTCTTCATCACCCAACCTGTATCGATACCGGGGGTTGCCCCATCCTAGGTGCAGGACCTTGCAGTTGGCCTTGTTGAACCTCATGAGGTTCACACAGGCCCACCTCTCCAGCTTGTCCAGGTCCCTCTGGATGACATCTCATCCTCCTGGTGTGTCAGCGGCACCACTCAGCTTGGTGTCATCTGCAAACTTGCTGAGGGTGCACTCGATCCCACTGTCTATGTCATTGATGAAGATGTTAAGTAGCACCGGTCCCAGTATGGACCCCTGAGGGACCCCACTTGTCACCGGTTTTCATGTGGACATCGAGCCATTGACCACGACCCTCTGGATGCGACCATCCAACAAATTCCTTATCCACTGAACAGTCCACCCATCAAACCCATATCTCTCCAATGTAGAGAGAAGGATGTTGTGGGGGACTGTGTCAAATGCTTTACAGAAATCCAAGTTGATGACATCCATTGCTTTTCCCTTGTCCACTGATGCAGTTACTCCTTCATAGAAAGCCACTAGGTTGGTCAGGCAGGACTTGCCCATGGTGAATCTGTGCTGGCTGTCTCGCATCACCTCCCTGTCCTCCATGTGCTTGAGCATATCTTCTAGGAGGATCTGTTCCATGATCTTCCCAGGCACAGAGGTGAGGCTGACAGGTCGGTAGTTCCCAGGGTCCTCCTTTCTTCCCTTTTTAAAAATGGGCACAACATTCCCCTTCTTCCAGTCAGCAGGGACTTCACCTGACTGCCATGACTTTTCAAATATCATGGAGAGTGGTTTGGCAACTACATCAGCCAATTCCCTCAGGACTCTGGGATGCATCTCATCAGGTCCCATAGACTTGTGTACACTGAGGTTCTTCAGGTGGTCTCGAACCTGATCTTCCCTTACAGTGGGAGGGGCTTTACCCCCCTGGTCCCCATCTTTTGGTCCATCGATTCGGGAGGGGTGAGGAGAGAGGTTGCCGGTGAAGACCGAGGCAAAGAAGTTGTTGAGTACCTCAGCCTTCTCCTCGACCGTTGATACAAGTTCGCCTTTCTTGTTCATCAGGGCAGGTACGGTTTCTTTAACCTTCCTTTTCTGGTTGATATACCTGTAGAAGCCCTTCTTGTTATTCTTTACATCCCTTGCCAAATTCAGCTCCATCCTCGCCTTGGCCTTCCTGACCTCGTTCCTACACAACCGGGCTGCTTCCCTGTATTCCCCCCAGGACACCTGTCCCTGCTTCCACTGCCTGTGCAGTTCCCTCTTGCTCTTTAGTTTGACCAGCAGGTCTCAACTCAGCCATGCTGGTCTCTTCCCTTCCTTGCCTGATTTCTTACACTTGGGGACTGATAGCTCTTGTGCTCTATGGAAGGTGTCCTTAAAGATCTGCCAACTCTGTTCCATTCCCCTGTCCCTGAGGACCGTCTCCCAGGGGGTCCTTCTGACTAACTCCTTGAAGAGCTGGAAGTTTGCTTTCCTAAAATTTAGGGTCCTAACTGCACTCCTCGCTTTTCCCATGTCCCTCAGAAGTGTGAACTCCACCAACACATGATCACTGCAGCCCAAGCTGCCTCCAGTCTTGACATCACCAACGAGCTCAGTTGCACTGGTGACCATCAGATCCAGTATCGCATCCTGTCGGGTAGGGTTGTCTATTACCTGGCTTAGGAAGTTGTCGTCTATGCATTCCAGGAATCTCCTGGATTGCCTACAGGTCGCCGTGTTGCTTTTCCAGCAAATGTCGGGGTGGTTGAAGTCCCCCAGCAGGACAAGAGTCTGCAAGCGTGAAGCCTCCTGGAGCTGGAGAAAGAAGGCTTTGTCAGTAGGCTCCCCTTGATCAGGCGGCCTGTAGTAGACACCAACCACCAGGTTCCCTTTGTTGCCTCTGTCTCTGACTCTTACCCGTAAGCTTTCGACCTGCTCATGGCTGTTCTTCAGGGACAGCTCTTCACACTGTATTGATTTCTTTATGTAGAGGGCAACGCCTCCATCCCTCCTTCCTCGCCTGTCCCTTCTGAAGAGCCTGTAGCCATCAATAGCCACATTCCAGTTGTGGGATTCGTCCCACCAGGTTTCGGTTATGGCAATCAGGTCATAGCTGTCTAGTAGCACAGCAGCTTCCAGCTCCTCCTGTTTGTTCCCCATGCTGCGTGCGTTCGTGTAGAGGCATTTCATCTGGGCTGTTGGCCGTGTCACCTTCTTAGTGGAATATCCCTTGTTTCCCTCGGGGTGTTTCATGAAGGTTTCCTTCTGAGCTCTATCTATCTCAGGAGCCCCCGGCTCATCTCTGAAAGACTTCAACTGTGCTGCAGTGTCCTCATCATGCCTCTGCGCAACAGGTTGAGGGCTCACAGTAGCACCCCGTCCCTCTAACCATTGCGTACCATCCCACAGCTTGTCACAGGTGTTCCCCCTCCCCCTTCACATCTAGTTTAAAGCCCTGTCAATGAGCCCCGCAAGCTCCTGTGCAAAGACCCTCTTTCCCCTTTGAGAAAGGTGGCTCCCAAATGTCGCCAGCAAGCCTGGTGCCATGTAGGCCATCCCATTGTATTCATTGTCCTCATTGTATTTCTTTTTATTATCAGTGTAGAATGAGAAGCTTTATATTAAAGCTGTTTTGTATAGTGTGTTTCAATTTATATAATAGGCACATATAGAGGCTAACCAATCTAAATTAATAACTGGCATAATTATGTGTGGCCAATCGTGATGAGGTATGAACTAAAAAAAAAAACCAAAAAAAAAAACCAATATTCTGCTTCTGTTGAATTAGCTGTTTCAGTTATCTGTATCATAAATACTTAGCTCCAAATCATGCAGAGCACAGATTCACAGGTCTCAGTTTACTAATACGTGAGACTTGTCTTAAGAGGAAGAAATGATGCAATGCAAAATATGTCATGTTGGACCTGCTCACAGGTGAGAGGAAATACCACATTCACTTGTGTCTCCTCTAAAGTTCGATGTGGATTCAATGCTTAGATCTAGCTTCTTCACTATGTTCCATGTCAATAAGTGCTCTCTATCAGTCTAGTTTTATGACTAAGGCACTGGATGGGCACTTAAGATATGCAAGTTTTGTTCTCAACTACATAATGTGTAAAAATTAGTTGGATTGTGGTTTGATACCAGTTTGAAAAATGGAATGGAAAAATAACACCAAAATCTTCTTAACACCAAAATCTTCAGTTTATTGGTAATGCAGCGAAAATGTTGTGGTAATAACTAGAAAAACCTGTAGATAAATCCAGTTTTTCTCTTTGCACAGAAGTCCTCTGCCATTCTATTCCTTTACAGTCTTCCATAAAGGCGACAAAGTCTTATGATCTCATGAAATATATGCTAAAATAAGAACTGAACTTCATCTTCACAGTTTTATTTTTCTTTGCATCTCATCATATACCAAGAGCAGTTTTAGGTTTTAAAAGGGTTATAAAGTCATGCTGGAATTGATCAGATTTGCATATCTCTTTGAATGATTTGTTGCTAATTAGAGGACAGTTAAGTGTTCTGCAAACAGATCAGGAATGGTGGTAGGTTTCCTAAAATATTGCAGATATGCTGGTAATAGAAAACTGCATGGCACCTTCTCTAAATTCAGAAGCTCAATGCAGTGCGTTCTTGGTACGTTCTACACCTGGCAGTAGAGTTGTATGACTTGTGCAAAAACTGTAACAGGTATGTACTGATAAAGAAAGTGCTATGCTACTGTCTTGCAGAGGATTTTTGATACTACGTGGTTCTTTCAAAAGCAGAAGGAGTTTTGGGAGGCAAGGATGTTATTTGCCTGTAGTAGTGTTTATGAGTATATGGCTTTTAGACTTTCCTACTCACTCCTACTCCCTTCCCTCAAAAGTAACTGTTTTCCTCAAGTGTTATTGGAGAAGAACTGGGGACAAGAGGCATATGGGGATTTTTATGTGATACCATGCTAAATAATGCTATTCATTAAGTGCTCCTTGTAAGTTCCAGACGTTTAATGATCCCCCAAGTGTATAGATTTTCAAAGACAATATACCCTGTGAATTACAAACAATTGCTGTCCTTTCTCATAAAATGAACTGAAATGATCCCACTGAATTGCAGAGCAAAACCAATGGGTGTATTTTCAATGGTTAAATTAAAATATGATATAACAGCAAGAAAGAATTTGAAAATACAAACGCTCGTCATTAGGTAGTGTAGATAGTACTAGCATAAATTGGTGGAATTTGAATGGCATGTGAGGAATAAGCCATTAGGCAACTCCTTAGCTGTACTTGAAAACAATGAACAAATAGTTAGGTTATAATTTTGTTATTAAGTTTTTGCCATGTCATTGTTTTGATATGATATGAATATAAAACATAACACATTTTTCTTATACATTTGCACAGTAATAGCATATAGTAGAAATTATGTTCTCTAAGATAAGTGCATAGTAACCCATGTGTCTAAAAGTGGTGTCTGCAGACAACAGTCATAAAAAAATTTGTTTATCCCTTAGATTTTTTAGCACTTTTCTTTGGCTGTTTGTACAGTCTGTACTGTGTTATCATGTAAAGTATGTCACCAAATACAATGTATTTCAGATATTAGTGGTAAAGATTGTAACAGTTGTTCTGAATATGAAAAAATATAGTGATCTGTCATAACAGAAGGCAAAGTTTTAATTTCATGCCCAAGCATTCCTTTTTTCTCACATGTTATCTTGCTGACCTCCTCACCTGTCATGACTGCCAAATATTGACTCTTTAGTGGTACATTATATAAGGTGTATCATATCCTGTTTCAACTCTGGTAATGATTATCTTTCCATGAGCATCAGAGATGTTCAATGCCTGTATCCTCTGGCATCAGTTGTTAGGTAGTCAAATATCAGAAACTTATTACCTTCCAGTTATTATAGATAATGTACTGTACTGAGACCTCCTCTCTTACTTGTGGGAGGGAGGTGACATGAGATTTTGACCGTTCACCATTAAAAACAGACTTTGAAAGAACTGCACTGTAGTACTGAGCAATCTAATATTTTGATGATCAGCCTTTTGTCCAGAGAGAAGAACAGGAGCACCTAATATCCATGTAGAGCAACCAGATGGGTCAGCATCTTGGTAAAAGTTATTGGGTTTGTAAAGAGGCCAAGGAAGCAGATCTTGCTCTGGTCCTGATCCACTGTGAAACAGAGATTGTTTCAACTCTCCTGATTGAGGGACAAAGGAAAAACCTTCTGTTTTGATAGCTGGAGGAACCGAGACTAACATGACTATCTTGAGCTTGAACCCACAGATTCATACTTAGGTGCAATATAAATGGCTATCCTAATTTTTATTATAGTACTATAGAACATGGCACTAAAATCTTTTCCCCCTGGTATGTAGAAGAAATAGTTCTTCCAAAGTCAGGAAAGTCTAGCTCCTGCTGAAGTAGAGTCATGTGTGACAGTTCCCTGATAAGAAGTGAGGGGATAAACGCTTCAGACCTTTATGACTCATCTACCACAGATTACGTTCTTTCCAGATAGGAAGCAGCCATCCTACACATTTTCTTGGTTCCTGACTTTCACTTTAGTCACAGAGTCAGTATTTCTATTTACTTTTCCATATGTCATACCTGTAAACTGAGAGTGTTTTCTACTTTGACATCTAGGGAATTCTTTGCTTTTGTTGCAGGAAAATTAAATTCTTAAGGTGGTGCACAACATGGTTCATATTAATTGCTGATGTGGGCATGGCCTTCTCCGCATGAATACATAAACTGAATATGAAATATGTCAAGGTGTCTTGTGAAACCACCCAAATACAGCTTTTTGCTGTCACTGGAATGCGCCCATCAGAGCTGAAGCTGTATCAGTGGCTTTGCTAAAAAATGGCTCCATTCTTAATGTCTCCTGAAGCTTTATCTATATTCTTATCAACCACTGCAGTAATACTGAGGAAGACTCAAAGCTAATGCAGCATGTGATAGAGTGATTCTATTTGCTTCAAGAACTCAGCAACTGCTCCTGTGATGATTGTGGATATGGGAACTTACTGCTTGGAGCATTCACATTATGAATACGTACATCACTCAAAGATAGAAAAAGGTACCACTTTCTGATCACTGAAGTTCTTCAGGTTTTGTAATCCACATATAAATTATTCTCATCCTTAGATCCCTCCTTTTCTATCTTTGAACAATCTCCTTTTTTTTTTTTTTTTGTTGGAATTCTGTCGTAGAGGAGGAAATGACATTGTGCGTAGCTCCCTTTGCTTTGCCCATTTATGTGCTGACCATGTTCTCTTGGTATTGAGAGAGAAATCTTCTTTAGTCATAAGTGACAGCGCATCCATACACAGACAAGGGTAAAAGTATATTTAGAAGGTATTTCCTAAAAAGCTTTACTTTCTGATAATTGACTTTTTAATCCTGGTTTTGGTTCTGAGATTGTTTGTAGAACATGCTGGTTTGTGGTTTTAGGTTGACATTGATAAAACTCAGTTTTGGCTTATCCAAAACACAAGAATGTAGCTTCTTCCTCAGTGGCCACGCCTGTGACTTCAGTTGTGTTAACTACATTTGAAACTACAAGAATGAGTAAATTAGGCTGGGTTACCATTTTTATGTAGAACAAGTACAACTACTGTACCATTACTATAGAAAATGGCAGTTCTAAAATAAATGAACAGTGTTGAAACCCAAAACAATTGCAGAAAAGCAGGGACTTTGGTATCAGAAAAAACAGCTTTCTTTAGAATTACTATTATATCATTATTACATCTAAATAAATCCCAAAGTCCAATGACAGTTTGAACAGGCTATTTATTATATTTATTATAGGAATGCTTTCTATAATATATTATAAATATAATATATTTAAAATTGTACATTATATATAGAAACAATAATAAAATATATCTCATTATGTAAATACTTTCTGAACTGCTGTTTGGTGAAATAAGTATATGGATAAAAACATAGAAAGACTGTGTGTCGGTATGCATGTTGTAGTTACTTGCTTAGAAGATATATTAAATACCCATGTTTCCTGTTTTATGCAGAAAATGTCAGATTTCACACATCTGTTGAACTGGTAGGATTCTGTGAAATTCTAATGAGGAAAAATAGCTACACTCAGTTTAAAATATTTGCCATAGTTGCCCTTGTTTGTTTATAAGAGTTACTGTGAAATGTTATTTTGATTTGAAAAGTTCCAGTGAATATACTTTTACCATTATGTGGGAAAGTATATTTCTTTTCTGAGCATTATCAGTTTTTTAAAATGAGTGTTTAATAAGAAGCCTCACTATTAATTCTTTAACAATCCCATGTAAATAGTTTGCATAAAATGTTGCAATTTACATAAACTATTATTATATTTTCATTTTACACAGTTACTGCACTAGATTTTATGAGACCATTTATGATTTGAAGTTTGGCTTCTCTGAGGCTTCATTTAAATGGTGGCACATGCTATGCAGTGAACATCCAGCAGAATGTGTTACAATCTTCTGCATCCTAGTGTTTGTTCTCCGATATTGGTATTTCTTGGGTCTTTTTTCTCCAGTAAATGTTGCCTTTACATGCAGTGGCCAATGACAGAAGTGTTTTGGAAGATTACTTCTCGTGAAGTTTGACCGTGTTCTACCTTAGGTTTGGTATTGTCGAGGGAAATCTTGATACTTTCTGTTTAGCATTGCACTGCACTGTGGGCAATATGCATGTGCAGGTACTTTTAAGGACATTGGTCCCCTTTTTATACCTTCGGTTTGTTTCTAGAAGTTAAGCCCCCCACACTGGCCTCAGAATTCTTACACTGAAGGCAGGCTGAGTTTCCAGCATACGGTGGCTCAACTGAAAACCTGTTGGATTCTTCTTTTTTGGATTCCCAGCAGTCTCATGTCTTGTTTCTTGGCACTCTGCACATCTTGTTCTCTTTATGCAATTGATCTGATTTGTGAGTACTGCATTATTTCTGCTGTTCAGATGTTGGGGCCATCATAACATTTATGTTGTAGGTTTTAGAAAGTGAAGGTTTGCATAAAAAGACAGAACTTAAATTTCACCCTAAAGAGGACAACTGAAAGGAAAACTCCTAATCTCTCTGTTTCATAAACAATTAATTTCTGCCAAGGACTCTCTGTAGGGTAGGGAAATGAGAATAAGGTAATCTCTCAGGTTTTCAGTTAGCAAGATTTTAATATGGTAGAGAGAGCCTGAGGTGCAAACATAATTGTACAGACAACCACAATATTGTGTTGACAGAGAGCTGAACTATGCTCTTATTGATCTATTTTACCTAGAATGCAGACCTGTTCTAACTGAATAACTGAGGTTCTGGTGTTCAATTATATTCTAATCATAATATATTCTGGTATTCAATTATATTATAGTCATAATAATATTCTATGTTTAAAATTTAACTTCCTTAATATTTAAGGGTACAGGATACTTCTGAGGGTTTTATTGAGAAAGGTGATAGACTTGACACAAAAAGTAATTACTTTTAAAATTGTCCATTAAAAAGAAATAAGGTTTTGTTCAATTTTTCATTATAGGTTTAGTTTTGTATGGTGAAGGTTTTCTAAACTGCCTTTTTCAAAATTTTAAAACCGTTTATTCTAATTGGATTAGAGAGGAGTTATTTGAAAAATATGGAAAAAATAAGGTAAGGAGAACAGATTTTTTTCTGCTCCCTCTTGAAATGAAGGTGAGGTTTTCTTCATTGGAAAAGATAAAAAAAAATCTTTTAAGGAGTTTATTCATTATTTCAGTATTTCAGTAAGTGCTTTAAAAGGCAAAATTAAGTCTAATCTTCTCAATTATCTCAATATTGCCTATAGAAATAATCAAAGTAAATAGGTCAACAGTTCTCCAACATTAATTACTAGATTTCAGAATGCCATGAGAAACAATGATTAGGAACAAAGTATATACCCATACAGAAGGTCCTAAGGGGATTTCATAAACAAATATCTAGAAACTGAACTTTTACTATGGATGTTTGAATGGACGTGACTACAAAAAATGCAGGGGTCAAAAAAAATTTCAGCCAAGAAGACCACTGGGTGTGTCATCTGCGTTAGCACTGTAGCAAAGATCACAGAAGCCAAATGGCTTGTCAGTAGACCAAAGTATGTAACTGAGATTAGCCAAAATATTTTTCTACAAAATTTCATTTAGAACATTACTTTAGAACAAAATGTCAGTGTTGATTACCATCAAGGGATTAGTTAGTGGTATTAATTTTTCAAAGAATTATAAAAACTTCTGGATAAGAAGTCTGAAGGCTGATCCTTCTAACTGTGTGGGAATTAAAATGGATGAATTCACAAAGACAGAACTGAATGCCAATATTTTTATGGTTGGCTAAAGTGTTTGTCAAAATAAAATATATTATTCTGTAAAATCCAGTATAATTTCCATGTTTCATTTAATGAAGCAACAAAATATTTTTAAATTTCCAATGAATTTAATTAAAAAAATTGGCACAGTTATCCCATGAATCTCTTTATTTGCACCTTTCTGTCACTTCAGTGTAGTCATATGGGAGGTATGTGTAGGTAATAGATATCATGTTGAATATTACTGTTTACTTTTTGATACCTTTCTCACTTTAATTTTTACAGCTGTACAATTGAAAGAACATTTGGTTTTACATTAGCATCTGAATAAGGAGGTTTATTATTTATTTGCTTCATCTACTCTGCATAGTGCCATTAATGCAAAAATATTAGTCTTTGTAATGACAAAAAGAAAGTGTGTATCTAATGACCTTACTGGGAGTAATTAGCCTTTTCCCCTAGTGATGCAGAATTGTCCATCCCTAAATATATAAGAAAATGGAGAGCCTTTATAAATCTTTAACTGGTCATAATGAAATAAATAAATGGACATTCCCATGCAGTTTCATCTGTTCCAGAATAGCATTGCAAGTGAAGTTCTCTCTCATAATAAGCTCTAAAAATATTGACAGGTATATATAATCAAACTGTGATGATATAGGAGAAAAATTAATGATGCAATAATAGGCAAATAAGTTTGTGTTTAACAGTCTAAAACTATGTTATGCAGAAACCAATAATGAAATCGTAAACTCCTTTTTTTTTCTTTTCAGACAAAACACATAAACTTAAGGTATGGAGGAGGATGTAGGGTTGGAGAAGTTCTTAATGCTATGTAATTTCAAAATCTTTTTTATACTTATATCAACTTTCACCTGAGTTTTGATACTGAATTGCATTCCATAATATTTATAGATTGACTTTATTCCAAACCTTTATTCCAAAAGCTTTTACTTTTCCTGAAATAAAACCTTTCTGTATGGAAAAGTCTCCAACAATGAACCTAGATTCAGTGTTAAAGTTTTAGAGTATGTAACAGACTTTGAAGGAACTTTTTTATATATCTTGTTTCCACATTATTCTCAATAAACACAAATGTTGGTTTTAAAGCAAATGTATTTTTAAAATAAGCATCTGTTTTAAAGTAAGCATCTGTTGTGATATAGAGGCATTTTGCTACCAACTGCATAGCTCTAAAGAATTTGCTTTTTATCTTTTCTGGTCTCAGAATGATTTTTGTTTTCTTCTGTTAGCATTCAGAACCAATGGATCTGATGAGATCCTCTTCAATAAATCCCTGATTTACTGGCACTGTATATCATAACAATTGTTTCTAATTAACTTGTAATAAAATCTCTTAAAGTTACACTTTTCCACAGTTAGCATCAAATCCAAGATGTGTTTGCTCTTCCTTTTTGTTTTATAGTCTGTTGTCATTCATGTTTTCTGAAACAGCAGTGTTATTTATTCAATTCCTTTTTGTCTTTGAACTTTCACTTGTGTTCTGCTTGCTTTAATACTTTTTTATGTTTCAATTCTGTGGAGTCACTAATGTGCTCTTATGCCTTCTGAAGCTATGTTCCTGACACCACTGGTGGAGTCAGTGACCCCTACTACCTGAAGGCGTCATGCTTGTACTTCCAGTTCAGTGTTTTGATACCAATCTGTTTGCATGATATCAAGAAAGAAAAGGACTGTGACTGACAAACGACGTATCCAAGTTGCTGCCAGCAAATCAGTACGGAGCCCTAACACAATCATGGCACCAGACGTCATGAAGATCTGTCTTCATCATTTCATTTTCTTTATCTTCTTACACACTGCCAATTCTACAGTGTGCTTCCCAACACAATTTTACATTTTTTTCAGGAGCTATTGAAGAGAATTACCAAGACCTTGAGATCAATCTCATATTGGTTCAAGACTCAGGAACTTTCCAGTCTCCTGCATGTCCCTTGAATTTGCCTATACATAAGGTATACATGCTTAACATGTATAAGCAGTGCCAAATTCTGGTTTTGCAACAATGAAAACAGAAAATATCTGGTCACTTCCTAAAGATCTTGAATATTGCTTTTGTCCTTCTGAACATTTGTGATCATGACTGATCACAAAATTGAAGTAGAGACAGAATTTTAGCCCTAGACAAAGCTCTCCCATCCTTGATTCTTTTAGTAAGAAAAAAATATTTTTCTCTTATCCACAACAAAATTAGTTAATTGTCAAGTAGCACTATTAAGATACATTTCAATTCAGCAGGGCAAGGACAAGCATTTCAAACTTTTGGTAGGCATGGCAGAGATATGTAAGTCTTTATGTTCTGAAAGGCAACTAGTTCTTCTAGTTCAAAACTACTTTTAATGTAGTTATTGACAGACCTCATACTGGAGCATACACAAAAATCTCTGGAGTTTCACTGAAACCATTAGAAGAATTTCAGAACAGCTATTTCTTGACTTTCAAAGAGGTTGGACTCCAAAACAGAAAATTTTCCTCCCTGTAATCAGAGTTTCTTGACTGCAGATAAAGATAGGACTAAAAATGCTTAATCAGTTGTGAGGTCTGTTCAAATCTTTCTTTAATAGTAATCAATTTAATATCCTGCTATTTAGCCAGAGCCATTTACAGTTCTTTTATAGGTGTTTTGATCACAGGTTGAATCCCCAAAATTCTGTCAGTAGTAGCAGGTCATTGTAAGGTAGACTGCACATGTACTTCTGATTCTCTGCTTTACAATTTGGAGGTAAATGTCTTCATGGGAAAGAGCCCAACTAGATTTTTTTTTTTTTTTTTTCACATCTGAAAAATCAGTGTCACTACATACCCTGCAGAATGGACTGTTTTCTGGCCTTACAGCTGGTCTCTGTTTTACCAGTTCAGACGTTTAGACTGGTAAATCCTTTGATTTCTCCAGGATTTATGCCTTTACTTCCTTTCCAGGGCTCTAAAGAAGGTTGAAGTGGGATAAACTTAAATATTTCTAGTACTTCAAATTTTTGCATGCTTTTATTTTTTCAGATCTTCTGCATCACTATAATCATGGGTAAAGGGTACATCAACGTAAAATAGTCTTAGAGCATTCAGATCTTATTCTACAACCATGGTCTCTTTTTAGTGTCAACACAATGTAGTGTTCATGTGCCAAAAATAACTTTGGGGAGGTCAAGAATATTCCATACATAGAAAAGACTGTATATGAAAGAACAAAAATATTTTTCATCTTTGGCTGACATGAAGAAGTGTGACCCAAAAAGTATTATACACTATTTATTTTGGCATATTTGTAAGGTTAAAGCAGACAGGTCTGTGCTTATATTTGCTGATATTATTTTAGTAACTTTATTATTTTAGTAGCATTTTTTTCATCATTATTTTAGCAGCATTTATTATTTGTATAACTTGCCATCCACAGAAATTTTCTCCCAAACATTTAATGTATATCTGGTTTTATTCCCCATATTAATTCTCCACTTGAGTCCTTATAAGAATTAAACTTGTTTTTTTCAAAACTGTTCGAACGGCCATTTGTGGTGCTGTGTTATCAGTGAAAGGCTACTTGTAGTTATTGTTACTTTATTTTGCAGGTAGGAAAAGTGCAATCTGTCAGAAAACATTTTACACCATATTCCTACCCAAAGAGTAATTAATTTGTTCCAAATGGTCTCTAGCAAATAATTCAAAAATATGATCTCTCACTTCCCTCTGTCAGTCTGTGTATATACTTAAACGTGTGTTTTCTAAAATTCCTCCCAAACATAATAAAGCAAAAATTCATGCCATGGATGTAAAAAGATATTGTCTTTCAGATGAAGAGTTAATTTCAGTAACTCCAGGCTATGTGGTTTTTTTTTTTTTTTTCCTATGGCTGTGGATACAGGGGAAGACCTGTTTCAGCTCAGAGACCATCAAAACTTGTATTAGATCAGTATATAATATCAACAATGTAAATCCCCTGACTCATACTAGAGCTTGTTCAAGCAGGGCTCAGCTGTTTCCACTGTGTACCTTAAAAGGGTTGCAGTTCTAGAGATTTACTGAGTAGCTGCGTGATCCTTGGTGCATAAATTACCAACCATCCAATGCTGGTGGCAGCATCAACAGAGGATCCCAAGTAAGGCGAGTGAATCAGGGATTATATCAGCTCAAGTTATCTTGTAGGTTTTGTGACTTGTAGAGCCCAAATATTTGCTGATAGCATTAGTTGCATCAATCGATCCTCATACAGGGGGAAAAAACCCAACAGCTCATGCTTGCTTTACAGTAACTTCCATAGCTGGGGGACTTCTCAACTGTATTACAATGACTTTGTGGCATTTGGTATCACCATGCTCTTTATGCTCTGGGAAGGGACACGTATGATGTGTAACAGATGCTACTGGAAAAACTTCGCTAAACTCCTCTGGGGAAGCTCTGTGGAGTGGGAGGGGCAGATGCACATGAACACAGTAATTTTAAGATAAGTTATTTCTTATTTTGCTGTTCATATTATGAAAAGGATACTTTATGCCTACAAAAGGAACAGTCATTTCTGCCTGGGGAAACCAATTTCATTCCTCACAACATCAAGTTTAAGTAGTATAACCAATTAATATAGATCCTTTAATAATTAGTTTGTTGTGCTGACGCACCTGATTGTCAAAATCAATTGTTCTTATCTTTCGAATAAAACACTACTGTCAGAGTGACCATTTGAAATGATGATTGACCCTGTAAACCACAGGAATTTATATTATGTTTGTAGGTATATCATTATGTGGACAAAATCATCGATCCTAAGATTTGTCTCTACATTTCCTTACAAACTTTTGTCACACAAACATGCAACCATACAACTGCAAGGAAGACCCAGGGAACTACAGGCCAGTAGGTCTCATCTCTGTGCCCAGCAAGATCATGGAGCAGATCCTCCTGGAAACTGTGCTAAGGTACATGGAAAATAAGGAGGTGACTGGTGACAGCCAACATGGCTTCACTAATGGCAAATCATGCCTGACACACCTGGTAGCCTTCTATGATGGGGTTACAGCATTGGTGGATAAGGGAAGAGCAACTGATATCATCTGCCTGGACTTGTGCAAAGTATTTGACACTGTCCTGCACAACATCCTTGTCTCTAAATTGGAGATAGATGGATAGTGAATAAGGAATTGGCTGCATGGTTGCACTCTAAGAGTTGTGGTCAACAGCTCGATGTCCAAGTGGAGACCAGTGATGAGTGGCCTGTGCTGTTTAATGTCTTTGTCAGCACCAAGGACCGTGGAATCGAGTGCACCCTCAGCAAGTTTGCCAACAACACCAAGCTGTGTGGTGTGGTCGACATGCTGGAGGGAAGGGATGCCATCCAGAGGGACCTTGACAGGCTTGAGAGGTGGGCCTGTGTGAACCTCATGAGGTTCAGCAAGGCCAAGTGCAAGGTCCTGCACATGGATCAGGGCAATCCCAAGCACAAATACAGGCTGGGCAAAGAATGGATTGAGAGCAACCCTGAGGAGGACTTGGGGGTGTTGGTTGATGAGAAGCTCAACATGACCCAGCAATGTGTGCTTGTAGCCCAGAAAGCCAATTGTATCCTGGGCTGCATCAAAAGAAGCGTGACTAGCAGGTAGAAGTTGGTGATTCTCCCCCTCTACTCTGCTCTTGTGAGACCCCACCTGCACTACATTTTCTTTGTGCTGCAGACAGCAAGTATCCTTTGCTTGTCTATGACAGTCACGGCTAGGTTAGTGGTGATCTCTGTTTGCAACCTAAAAGGACTGAAGTTTAGTTATTACAAGAAATTCTGTATGGCCTGAGGTACTGGACTGATAATTAATCATTGTGTTTCATGGTGTTGCATCTGGTTCAGCAGCCATTGTGCTAACAATTTGTTGATAGTTTTGAGGAGGGCATTTAGTGTTTTTATTTGTTTCTTGCTTCCACATGTTTTATTATCTCAGCGTGGATTTGTATTACAGCAGACAGGAACTGCACTTCAAATGTGTTCAGCAAACGCATGAAAAAGTGTTCCAGCTTCCTGCTGTTCAGGAAAACAGAGATGCTTCCTAGGCTGCTGTGTTGAATAAGAGAACATAAAGAGGAAAAAGTATATGCGCTGAATCAAGTAGAAATTTCCTCTAGTGCAGTGTTCCACCTCTGATACCGCATGTCCAGGTAGAGTGTAACAACAGGGCAAGCATGTTTTAGTATTTGCCCAGAATAATCACCTGACTGTCTGATCTCTTGAACCCAATTTTTTTTTTATTATTTAATAAACCTTTGTCGTGGTTTAGACAACCTTAGTGGATATTTCCTCCTAGAAATTCTACGTCCCTTCTAAATCTCTGCAAGTTTTTGATATTCATAAGAATCCACACACCTTAACTACACATAGTGCAAATATCTTCTTTCATTTGTTTTTAATATGGCCTTTGCTAGTTTCACTTGATTTCTCTACTCTGCAACTCAAGTTTCATTTCATCTAAGAACCTTCAAGGTATTCCCCTGAATTATGCTTTTTTCCCACTGAAGAAAGTAACATCATTTGAATATAGAAATGTAGAAAATTTCTTCCCATGTTTCAGACATCAGTTCCAGAATGTTTGAAGAAGTCAAAAGTACCTGTAGACAAAGACTGATGTACCAGAAGTCTTTAATTTCAAGGTTTTTTTGAAGAGCAAAAGAACAAACACATGAATCATGGTGGTTGTTATCAGTTCACAAGTCTACAAATTCAGAAGTTTGAGTGCCAGACAATGTCTTGGCAAATGTCAAGATTGTCTACTTAAGTATCTTATGATCAGTTTTGATATTCATATCTCTGTTCTCCTAGAACAGGAGAAAGAGTTGTAGTGTATATTCTAGAATGCCGAGTTTGGTCACAGTTTGACCATTCCTCTCTTTCATAAATATAAAATGCTCTTAAAGACTTTCTTTTTCCTTGCCTACAGTCTGGGAAATCCTCTGTAGAAATGTCAATGAGTGACAGTCAGGTATTTAAAGGATGTGTGCTCTTTGCTTTCTGAACCTCAGTTCATCTTTCAGAGGAGTGAATTAGAGAAAAAGAACCATTTCGCTTTATCTGTCTCGGCTGACATAAAGCTATATGGTGAAGCAATTTTGGGGACTGGGCAACTAGTATAATTGGTCATGTAGACATAGCCACTGAGCCTTATAAAATCTGTAGAAGGCTATTCTTTTCTTTGGTATGTTGTTATTCTTTGTCAAAATGTCTGGACCATTTAAAATTATACAAAATAGTAGGACTTCAATTGCTTTGTACTTGGGTATCTATATTGGTGAAAATTACTGTATTGATGTTCATATTCTACAAGCAAACATTTCTGTCATTTTCCCCATATTCCTTACATATGTGAAAGTACTGCAATGCTGAAAACATTACTTGTTTGCAGGTATTGAATGCTAACATATTAACATCAAGTAGTGTATGTTTAAGGAAGGTATCAGCCTGAAAAACAGTTTTTACCTCTACCCAAAGATTAACAAAGGAGATAATCACATCTTCTTCACTAAATTGTACATCTTTCTTTTTATTACTTTGAGATTTCTGAAAGACGCATAGCATTTTAATATTGTAATGATGTAGAGTGACAGTTCCGTACAAGAAGATTTTTTTATCTAGTTGCATAACCACAGCAAGTTTCCAGCCAAAACTTTTCAGAAATTATGTATAACTACAGATACAAAAGTGGATATATCTTGATTAAGACATTGCATAGAAAAAGTAATAAAATCATTGTTAATACGCTAACTGTCTTGGGAACTCCCAAAATTCAAGTAGCTCCAAGGGATGGCTAGGAACCTGTTCAGGCATGCTGCTATTTCTCTTGGCTAGTTTTGTCTTTAAAAGGTGAGAATCTAAATTACCCACTTGGGAACAGGTTCAGAAAACACATGGATTCTTCAACATTATTGCTGTGACCCCAGAAGAACTTAGACTTTATTAGTCCACTAATTCACACGATTTTTTTTTTTAGAGACACAGGAGATACTAAAGCAAGGTTTGAATTTTACCAAATTTTCCTAGCCCTCCTGGGTTCTGGGCAAACCTGTAGCTATAATATATGGCTAAACATTTCTTGTTTCAGAAGTGTTCTCAACATGTATTTATGTTGCCCTTCCAAACAGAGCTTGAAGCAGCAGCAACAGGGTCTGGTTCTTCTAGGATTCACATATAAATGTTGGCTTGAACTTTCAACCAGTGACCTGGGAAAATTAATCTAAATTCCTGTATGCTCAAAATATATTTTGCCTACCTCAGACATACATCTTTTGACTTAAAAAGTAGTCTGTTGAAAGGGAGAAGAGCAGTAGGGAGGTAAACAGAGCAACATGTAATATTCCTCTCTCAAAAATAAAACCAAAATTATTTATGGTTCCTTTCTTTGGATTTTGGTGAGGCAACTACTAGGACAGGTGGTTGCTCCCCACCTCCTGTGGTAGCATTTCACTCACAGTTTGGGACTGTCCCCTTCCCCCAAGTGCTTTTTAATGGAAAAATAATGAAAATTAAAATAGAATTCCTTGTCAAAAATCAATTTAAAAATGAATTAAATCAGATTGTTTCTTTGTAGCCTAGGTAAAATACCTTAGAAAATGATGCAACTGTTGTAAGATTATGCACTATAATCAAAGGAAGTTCAGTCAAAATCACATTTAAAGGAATGGAAATTTTTCTTATTACAGAAGCATACATTCCAAACAAGTTCAACTTCACCTGGTAGCAAACTATGAGAGTAAAAAATTACATTAGTCTTTAAAATCAAGTTAATCAAATTGTAAACATTAAAATTATTAAGAAAATACATGAGTATTGCATTGTGCCAGCTTTACAAATAGGTTGGAATATGAGAGTTTTGAGAAGTAAAATGTGGGTGACGAATTTTATGTATTCTCTGGCAATTAAGTCAAGATAATTTCTGTGCAGAAAGGTCTTATGTAGTAAGGTAGAGGATGCATTCTTTTTAGTAGTTTCTACTGTAACTATTTACAACATCATTTTCTGTACAAAACATTTATTAATAACATTTACTTCAGTATATATATATTCAGCAAAATCCTAACCACTTGAAATTCATTTACAGTTTTTCCATTTCTTTCACTGAGACCATAATCTTGTCAGCTATACTTTGCAGATGTTCATAAGTGAATGAGTCGGGAAATCGTGGAAGTGACCTATAATTTTATTTTTCAGAAAAGTATTTTGCAGTAAGTGTAATCAATTACTTTTCTCTTTAGGCTGCTCTGGAGCAAATCATTAAAGAAAATCTGTGGTTAGCTCAAGAATATCAAATCTTTCAGAACTACTACTTAACCAGTAAAGAAGACCTCACAGAACTGTATGACAATAGAATCAGGGTGGAAGCTGCTGTTAGAGATCATCAGCAGGTAAAGTGCTAATATCACTCATTCAATTCATTTATCTCATCTCTAAAATTAATTTGATTAATGCAACTACTTAATAACAACAGAATACTTGCTAGTAATACCTGTCACCTGAATTCTTATTTTCTTCTTGGCTGTCTCACACTTTTGTATTTTCATTTTTTTGCTTGCGTGCTGGGTTTTTTTTGGTGTTTTTGTTTTTGTTTTTTTTTTTTTTTTTTACAGAGCAGTTCATGTAAGGTATTCAAAATTCATTGTTCATGAATTCCACTTTTGCACCTGAAATGTATTTATTTTTCTATATAAATAAATTGTGCAGTAATTAAAGTGTTCCTTACCATTCTCCATAAAACACTTTTTCTGGAAATTGTGCATTTTACAACAGCTACTCTGTAAGCCTTTAATTTAGAAAACAGTCAAATGAAAACAAAAAAAGGTAAAATCTAGTCTGAAGAACTTCCATGATGGAGGTATAGTTGCCAGGTGTAATGTTCTATCAACTAATTAGTTACATTTAAAAGGATAGGGTGTTGGGTTTTGTTTTTTTTTTTAATATAACAGTGAAACTTGTGGAACTTGAGACAAATGATGTTGTAAAACTTTGTTGTGGAAATGTAATGTCAATTCACAGAAAAAACCTTTTCTGTTTCTTTCCTTTGTATTTATAGATAGGTCTCAAAATACAAGTTTATCAGTACCAACTATAATCAATTAAAAAACTTTCTTCAGATATTTTAGTCAGGGTATTGCTTGCTTACCTTTCATGTCTATATTTCTGAAAATTGATATGCATTTAAGTGGTCATGCTTGCAGTCATTAAGTTCACATCAAAAATTTCAGGTAAGAATCTTTATTAACTCAGGTTGTTTATGCAGGAACCAGGTCCTGATATATTGATATTTTAGTCTGTTCTCTGAAAGTAAAGTGTAGAAGTCTTCAAATAAATAAATTAGATGTGAAATTCAGATTATTTGCTAGTACTGTACTCTTACCAACCCATTTTATGTCTTATACCCATATCTTCATCCATTGCTCATTTCCTCATATACTACCTCAGTTAATCTCTAATTTTAAAATTCAGTGTATTCAGTTTGTTCCTGACAAATATAAATAAGAAAATCCTTTCCAAAATACTCTTGTTAACTACGTAGCCCTTCTATATTTCAAGAACAAAACTGGTTTTAAGTCATATATTCTTAGGGATAACCATATCTGGAGAACAAGGTGGAGATTTAAAACAAAAAAAGTAGAAGAAATGTTTGCCTCTTTCTTCACCAATGTCAGTTATGTTCTGTTGATATGATAGCAGAGGCAATGCTATGAGTGTTGAAATGTTTTCTTAAAAGGACTGCATTCTAGAAGGAATTTAAAGTATATTTTTCTGAATGCAGATTCAGGGCATACTCTCTTCAAGCCTCTCCACAGAAAAATACATCTAGGTTACAGTATCGTCTGGACCTTTTATTTCTTTGGATGTAAAAATATCTGTCTTCTACATTCTCAGAATTTAATAGTTCTTGGTAATATTTGTGAAACAGGTTTCCCACTCAACAGTTTACCTCTTCTGGACATAGTATGGATGATATTATCATGCATCTCAGTGATGTAGTCTGAAAGAAAGAAAATTGCAAATGAGTTGGCATATATTATTGCTTTTTTCCTTCTCAATTTGAATACAATAAAATAAACATAGTAAAATATAGCAAAATAGCAATGCAATACCAACAGGATCTAGTTTCATCAGCAGTGCTATATAATAATTTGTTTGGCTTTTAAAAATCTTGTTTATGAAGAAAATGGTTATGAGTATGTTGCTGTTCTATAGGACTGTATAATCAGCATTACAATATATATACCTAGCTTGTGTTAGAAATTAGTGATGCAAATGTTTAGAATTTCTGACAGTCCTCTGTGCCATTCAGCAGCGGTATGTGTATGAAGAAGAGAAATTCTATTCACAATATTAATTTGAGGATTACAAAGACAACTAACCTTCTTTTTGATAACTCCTCACTTTCTTAAATGAATAACTAGTCCAACTATTAAACCAAAATATTTCTATCATTATCACATAAACAATTTAGAAATTATGACAAAAGGAAAAAACGTGTTGATTACATACAGCTCCTATAAAAAGAAGCTATATTTTCTTCTTAGGTTTTTGCTAATAAGTGAATTACAACTGCAACAGAAAATCAACTCTGGAGGAGTGTCAAAGTAATGATTTTTCTAGGTGCTGTGCTATATATATGCATTACAGTGACATGAACATTCAAGAAGAAGAAAGTGTGCTCATCCTTCCCTAAATTCTGAGAACTTTCTTCCCTATATGTATAATTACTCAAAATTAGAAGCCAATTTTCACAAATACTAATAAAAAAAAGCAAATTGCCCCTTTTTTAAATATAATTTTAACTGGATATAGGATCATAGAATCATAGAATTGTTTAGGTTGGAAAAGACCTTTAAGATCATCCAGTCCAACCATTAACGTAACATTACCAAGTCCACACTAAACCAATCAAGGGTAGACTAGACTAAATCATGTCCCAGAGTGCCATGTCTACCTGTTTTTTGAATGCTTCCAGGGATGGTGATTCCACCACCTCTCTGGGCAGCCTGTTCCAATGCCTGACCACCCTTTCCGTGAAGCAATTTTTCCTAATATCCAATCTAAACCTCCCCTGGCACAGCTTGAGCCCATTTCCTCTTGTCCTGCTAGTAACTGCTCTAACTAATGAAGTAGGTTTGCGTTGGACTCCTAAGTAGCTGCTTTGTTCAGCCCCTGAAAAAGTTCCATCTTGATGATGGGTAAAATAATGCTTTGGTAAGATGAAGTGTTTTGTTATGACTTTGTAAGCTTCTTTGCACTGAGGAAGGTGCTCTGATTGAGTGAAGGGGATATACATTGCTGAATAGAGGGGCTATGCCCATAAAAAGCATAATACCTTCTTCTGCATAGGGAATGCAATCTCCTCCTCTTGGGAGGAGATGAGTGTTTTCTTCCTTGTTATATATATATATTTAAAGGAGGCGAAATCTGTGTGGGGAAGAGTGAATGCCAAAGGAAGTATCAGAGAATGCACAGGGAAAGCAAAAACTCTCTAAGTAGAAAAATGACAGAAGTCGATGATCAGAAGAGAGAAACACTCTTGATTGTCGGTAGTGTCCTACTGAAGGGAGGAACTTAGATTAAGTGGTCTAAATAGAGAATAAACTTTCTGGGAAGTAGAAAGGAATACATAATATGACAAACATAAGGAGTGATGTTTCATTGTTTTAATCACAATTAAAAAAAAGGAAAAGCTACAGTAAGTTTTTATGATTTTTATAGTGTGTATGTTCCATTAAAAGTCTATTTGTCAAATTGTAACCTCAGATATTTTCCTTGCTTTTGGTATAAGCCAGAAGACCTTGGTTCTTGAAGACAAGCATTTCAAAAACGTGTTGTGGCATGTATAAGCACGACATCACACATGTGAGAAACCTTTTCTGTCTTCATTCATATTTACAGTGCTGATGTTCAGTTTTTCAATAGTACTTTTCTCTGCAAGAGTATTTGGAGCCATCATTTTTTGTGTTATGAAAAACAAGCGAGTTCAGCTTAAAGGGGGATATTCACTCTAGTGTGTCTGAAAACTAAACTCTTAAATGCAAGTATTTAAAAAATTCTGAGCTACCATTATGTTGCTTTGACTTAGTATAATTTTTTAAATCACATTCAAGCCTTTGAAAGTTTTTAAACCATATTCTTATTGTGCACCAAAGACTTCAGAATCTGCTAGTGTTCATTTGTAATCCTATCTCTAGACAGTATTTTGTAGTGATTTCAAATGACTGTAGAGATGTAATGGCTCTTTGACTTTGAGATGATGTTTTGCTTACCTAATTCATTTTATATTTTTAAAAAATATCGTATTTTTGGATAGCTGCTGGTCAGACCCTAAATACATAATATTTAGTTTCATTAACAAAAAAAATTCTGTCTGCAAAGATATTTCATTACATATGTAATCACTACCACAAAGCATTTATGTTTATCCTAATGTTTAATTTGATCAAATATCAGTGCAGTCTGATACTCTTATTGCCTGTTAGTTTACTCTCTTTGAGAAAGATGCTTCCCTTCACAAAGACATTCTTTAATTTGGTTTTCCTCATATATATCTTTCACTGACCAGTGGCATATCTGTCATGTTGGATGTGCTAGCTTCGTTATAGCATGAATATACATTTCCGTCTTTTCTAGATGACATTAGAACAAACTCTGGTGGATCTTGACATTATCTTTAAATACATTCTGTTTAGTACTTAATATTTTCCCTAAATATTTGCTTTTGAGGGCAGTCAGATTTTTTTTATATATATATAATGCTGACAGATTATTTGTTTTTACATCATATTTCAATGTGGCAAAATCTTGTGTGTCAAAAATTTGTAGGTTTGTCTTTATGTGATAGACTTTCAGTAATAAAATATTGCCTAATACAGCTTCTGCCCTGCAAATATGTAACAGCATTTTCTTCTGAAAATCTCAATGGGCTAGCATATTAGCACCAGGAATATGATTATGCATGAAAACCAAATCTAATTATTTACCATATCATTCTTTTTGTACTTAGAATATCTATATCATGAGTAAAATTTGATACTTCCAATGTATTGTGCTAACATGCCAATGATTGTACTGCAGACGTCGACATTTGTTCTCGTAATGAAATTAGAGTTGATTCCTGAATATAGAGGTGTGAGATGTCATTATGTGTTAAGAACCTATTTACTTGAATCTGTCCTTAACACTGCAAATGGCACAATCTTACAAAACTTTGGTAATTGTTTTTGTTCACATATCTTCTCTTTAAAAATAGTTGCTGTGCAAATTCTAATTGCTTTAAAATGCAAGTAAAATATTAATTCTCATATTCATAATCTGCTATCTTCAGGTGGCCACATTATAAGAGTTTGGGGGAAGGGGGCCTATTGATTTCTGTTTCTTTTTTTTACTTTCTGGATAACTGACATATTATTGCAGTAAAACATATGTAGGGTCAATTCATGCTGAATAGTTATTAGAAACCATGATAACAAAAGTCATTACACTGCAGTTCAGTTTTGACAGTAAAATTTCTGCAACATTATCACAAATCCTCATGCATTAGTGCAATGATCCTTACTATAGTTTCATATTAGAATCAAAAGACTGCTGTAGCATGCTTGATACAAAAAGTCATGCAAGTCAAGTGAAGTTCTTTTATGCTTTTATAAAGAACATATTTTCATGTCTTTCTCATGCATGTATATGACTCTGAGCCCTCTTGGATATTTCTGCCTTTAGTATATTGCTCATCTGGGGTATAAATGTTTTAAAAATAATGTCCCTGTTGTTTAGAAAGACCAAATAGAATATAAAGTAATTATAACAATGGGCACATGTCCGTTTAAGCAATTAATTCCTTCTGATTTTGTTGTTCCCATTCATTGGCCTAACTGAAAAAAATACTGTTCTCATATAAACAAAAAAATGATTTCTGTCTCTAAATTGTGTTTTTGCTTAGTCGGTTCACTTATCTGGAAATCTTGGATTCCTTCATGTTTGAAGCAATCATGCATGCTTTATGATTGTTTCACAAGACTCATAGTGAAAGCATGGATTAAATTATGGTAAAAAATGGCCCCCCATTCCCATTTCCTTACAAATCTTAAATGAAAAATAATATTGTCAAGGATTCCGCGTGAAAGAAATTAAAATTATCATAGAAGAAATATCGGAATTGTTACCCAATTTTAAATTAACTATTTAACCAGGTTTCAGAACTGTTTTGATTAGGAACAGAAATGGGTAATGGACCCAATATTTGTTTTTTGTAGTATAACAAGACTAGATAGTAGCTAGTAAGTAAAAATGTGTCATTCCCAGTATTTTTAACTGAGGTTCTTTCTGCCTTTAGACTTTGACAGTATGGTAAGTTGATAGAATAGCCAGTTTCTTATGAAAACATGAGGGAAAAAATGTATCTTCAGTAAGCTATTTATTATGCAAATTTACTAAACTCTCTTCGAGCTAATTATATTTAAACAATGTAAATATCAAGTTAATGTTATAATTAAATTTGAATCAATAAGTTCAAATGACTCGATCAGAGAATTAATACAACAGGCAGCCAAATCAAATTATTAGTTTGATAGCAAAAGGAAGTTACTGAGATAATTTATAGAGAAGTCAGTCTCCTTTCCATATGCATCAGCCATATCAGTGGCTAGTCAGGTTACAGTTTTGTTGCACAGGACAGAAGCAGTCACAGAACACAGTGATGTCTGTAGGACTTGGGTGTTAGAAAGATCCTACAGTGTCCCAGAAGAAGGCGTCCCATTACAGGAAGTGAAATCTCTTTGGTTTTTTTCTGAAAGAAATATAGACATTAGATAATTCATTTAGGCATGTATTTTTAAAATTGAGTGTTCTCTCATGCCTGGAGAGAAAAGGTGGGGAAAAAAAATGCTTTTTTCCTGTATATTCATAGATGTTTTCAGGATACTATCCACCTTTTCTGCCTCAGTGCTACCTGTGGTATCAAGACAAACAAGATGAATCAGAATATTCCAAGCAGCTGTAATGGCTCAGGTTTCTTACAGCAGCCAGTCTTTAAATAGGGGGTCATGGATGGTGATGCCATTATGCACAGACCTTGATTTCACAAAGCCAGCAAGTTTGACTGTAGGTCAAATATTCTTCCAGTGCTATATTGACAGGAGTTGATGCTAAGGAGGTTGTGATGTCAGCTTTTGAGTTTAAAGGTATCAGGCAATAAACAAAAATTATCTTTTGTAAAACATCAAATAATTTAATCAGTAGAGGTTTTTTTCATGGGTTGAATTGCTGCATATCAGTAACTTCACTTACAGGCAAAAGATCAAAGAAACTTGTATGAGCTCAGTTCTTCTACTAGCAGCTTTTTACCTTAAAGCATAACTTTCTTTTTCATTATTTCCTAATAGATTCTACCTTTAATTAAAAAGAATATAATTGGTTATTTTTTTTTTCCCCCCACATCTATATGCTTCTTCCGTACTGTATTCAGCACAGGCTGAACAGAATAGGAAAAGACAGACTGGGATAACACCTCTTTTTTACTAACAAATTAGAAAGAGATGGACATTGTTAGAACTTCTACTAGATAATTCCTTCTAACATGTCCATAAACATTAATACACCTGTATGCACATGTTGCAGGAAAGACCTCGTCTGCGGCTCATCAGTCTTCAGTCAGCTGGTGGGTATGATCTTCTGTGTTGTTTCATGTATCCCTGAAAATACTGTTTAACTAGGAGACTTAGCACTGGGGAAGTTTTGCAACACACTTGCCTTAGGCAGTAAACCTTACCCTCATCCCAGTGTTATGAGATTTTTGTGCTGGGAAATCTACTTATGTGTGCTGACTTGCCCCTAATATAACACTGGTTTGTTCTGTAACACTTTACAGAGATGTTAGAATTAGTCACAAATTTATTTAATCAAAAAAAGGCAGAATCAACAGGCAGAATAGCTTCCATTATTATATTCAACTCCCCCCCCCCCCCCCTTTTCTTTTTCTTTAAAGTTTTTACTTTTTTTTTCTTATTTACACTTGAAGTAGCCAGGTTGAATGGTTGCAGAGTAGTAAACAACTTCCTGAGGAAAAGTTCAAAAGATATCCATATCTTATCTACTTTACATGTTCATTTTTAACCACATGGATTAATAGTTTGGTATTTACATCCTTATTAGCTACATAAATTCATGTTCATTCACATTTACTTCAAACTTACATTAAGAGTATCATTAAGGTCACAGTGTTATAGCTTAATCTTGCAAATACTTTATAAAAATATTTGGTGTCAAAATAGATGGACTTAGCATTTAATAACTGACCAAAAAAACTTGCAGCAAACAACCAACAAATGCTCTAAATTAATAAAAATCATACTTTCACTTTCTTTTTTAGCTCATAAACAAAGTTATTAGAATCTTTCAGGATTGTAAAGCACACCTACACTGTAACTCATCCCAAATGCCATACTAGGGGTACTTAAGTTAAAGTGTTATTAGGCCTGCATTTTCCATGTTTGTGCGCTTGAAAAACTAGGAAATTCTTAATAGTTTAACATATAAGATTAATGCACCTTGCTAGGCAAACTGTTATTCTGGAAACTAGTAGAAAATTTGTATTGCACCTTCTTAAACCTTTTCACTCAGAAAGGATTAAATGGCATAAATCAGCAAGAGTGGTCTCAGCTAGAATTACCTGGAGAGAGTTTGACAAAACAATTGTCAAATGACTGTGTTGAACGTCCATGTGTATTTATGTGTACTCTGAACCAGTCATGTGAAGATACGGCTCCAGGACCTCCATTGGAACCAGGGCTTTACAGCCCATGGAGCTGAGGCAACCAGCTTGCTGTTTTTCAGTCAAACCTCTCTCTGCAGTTCGGGTAACTCCCAAGGACACTTGTCCCAGTGAGGCAGATCGTGGCAGGCATGGTATTTGAGGAGTTTGAGGACGCCAGCCTGCCTGATAGTTGTAAAGATAGTTGGGAAAGACCTATAGCAAGCTAGGTGTCCAGATTTTGAGTGACACATTAAATTGTCATAGAGATGGGAAGTCTAGATGTCATAACGCCATTTTGTCCTAACAATCATTATTCTTTTAATTAATTTCATTAATGTCCACAAATTTAGATAACTTATGAAACTGCTATAACTCTTGAATCTACCAGAAATCTCAGGGAATATATTTCATCATAGAAATACTATATGTTGTTGGGTTTGGTTTGGGTTTTTTTTTTTTGGGGGGGGGGGGGGGGGGGAAGATATTCCAAGCTTTTGGTTTCACAAAAAAAATTTTTTGCATTTTCTTTCAATCCAGAATAGAAAAAAAAATTCCAACAATGTTCTGACCAGCTCCAATCGCACTATGCACTCTATAATTTACAGTAGAAAAGGTATAAAAACAGGAAGGAGTTCATCGTGTTATGGTCTCCCAGTTAACCATTTACTGACAGTGCTTTTCTTACCTTGTGTAAGATTAGCCACTAAGATCTTTTAAGCATTATTTTTAAAATGTGATGGGCCAATAAAATATGAAATCACAGATCTAGAGAACAAAGTAGTCTGAAAGGTGCCCCAAAAAAATGATTTTGAAGTGGCAGAAAAGCAAAGTAAAGAGGAGCTTGATGCACTGCCGTTGCTGGTGCAGAACCAGTTCAAGCCTTTGCTAGAGAGACTTATGCCGAAGTATCCAAGTACTGATGTCTCCCAAGAACAGTAAAGGCTTGAAGCAGAAGACAGTTAGGATGGGTCCACAGAAGAAAAATACAAAATTACCAGTATTGCTGATATTGATTCCTGTCAGTAAAACAACGTCTGGTGGGAATGAAGGGACCTATCACGTTCTGATTCCTCTACTGTCTCCTAGTGATAGTGAGTCAAATTCCTCTTCAATTTCAGCAGGCTTTGTCACTGGCAATTATTTACCATGCTAGGAACTTTGTTCCTATTCCCTTGGGAAATTTAATGATGGTATCTCTGAGGCTAAGGTGTCTGGACTCAGTGAGTCAGCTGCACTATTACATTACATTAACTGTAATTATTTACAAGTAAGTAAACTGTAGAAGAGGCTGGAATAAAAGATTATGCTAGAAAAGACATTCTTTTGTAATCTGGCTGTACCACAAATGAATATAGCAGAGCCGTGCAAGTCTAATTTTTAGTTAGAAACAAACACCAAGAATTCTTCAAGTTTGTTTCAGGCTAATGTAAAACTAAGATTTTCAGAATTTGGGACAAAGGAAAAAAATGTTGTAGGTTGGAGAAAACAAAGTTTAGTTTCTGAAAATTATCAGTTTGTTTGTTTTGATTAAATCCAAAAGAAACTTGGAAACTGATGGGTAGATCTAGAGATGGCATTTGATATTTTTCAGCAAGGCGAGATGGAGTACTTCTCCACTTAAATGTCAGTAATTCAGATGCTCAGTATCCTCCCAGATTCAAGTATCCTGTTAATATGACTGGAAATGAAATTCCCTCCTTTCCCAAGAACACCTGCCTGAATGACCAAATCACAAATTATCCTTGGCTAAGTCTGTCTTGGTTACTCACTGTATTGTCACACAGTGTGAATAATTAGTTTTGAAGGAGCCAAAAAGGATGAAATAGTCTTTAAGGTGTTCATCTAACAGTAGAACCTTGCTCTGAAAGAAATTTTGAGTAAATTATGCTAAAAGAAGTATTTTTGTCAGTGATGCTGAAGGAAGGAACCCCAGAATAATGTAGGTCCCAGATCTGGGCATGCTACTGAAAAGTATGACATCTTCTTTCAAATCTCTGCTCTAAATGAGACAGTGAGAACTGAATTTGAGTATTCCACTTCTTGAGGGCCCTTAACTCTGGGATTATGGAACGCAGTCCCTCCATGATTTTCAGGGTTCAAGCTTTTACCCCTTCACATTACTGCGTGTCAGGGGACTTCCAAGGCTACTGGCAGTCACTGCAAGCCACTCCCGCTTCTTCTGGTACTCCTGCTCCTACCTGGCCTGCAGAGTACAGATGGAAGTTTTTTCCTTACTCTCTGGATACAGTCAGGATGTGTTGGGACAGTGGAACACTTGTTAAGGTGTCCCGGAGGCCTGGTTTGTAGTGTCACTCCCCCTTCAGTGAAGAGTACTTTCACTCAGCTCCTTTAAATTTTTCTTGTCTGAAATTAGGTTAAGTCTGTAAGTAAGAGAAGTCATTCAGAGTATAAAAAAATGACAACACAGATACAAATAATGTTAACTATGAATAAAAGAAAAACTACATTTACTCTATTTATGCTGCAAATATATGTCAATTCCCATCTTCAACTAGCTTTCTGCTTCCCTCTGAATAAGGTGGTTGTCAAGGTTTTAGATTTTGTGACTGTTCCTAGCTCTTAGTGTACTACCTTACATGCTAGAGTCACTCTCGTCTTTCAAAACTTCTAGGAGGTCTAGATGGATTTAATCTTTTTCTTGAAACTAGCAGAACATATGACCCAGGACAATAAGTAAAGCTTTATTAGAATAAAGCTTCTTTCTGTACCCAGAAATTACCTTGCATACTTAACTGGTTAGTAAACAACCCTTTGCTTCAATGAGGTGTGAAACTCTTGCATCTCCCTTTGGTGGCTATTTGACATTTTTCAGCAAGGATATATCTTTCAATCAACCTGATATGCCGTGTCAACCTTCAAATTAAAAAAAGCCCATACTGACATATAAACAATTAAGTTATTTGTAGCCTATTGCTGCTTCTTGGTTGAAATCAGATGTGATGGCAGTGAGCCACTCTGTTGCGGCAATGGTTTTGGAGTGAGTGATCCCCAGCTCCTTAGGCAAACTGACACAGTACAGCTAGGAGAGGTGAGGGACAGAGGAAGTGGCAATACCTATTTGAGGTCAGAAAGGACTGAGGGAGGATGCAGAATTCCACCACAACAAGGGGCCCACTGAAGATACTCCTAAGTGTAGATATTTGCTACCTTTCATGGGGCCATTCAGAGCACAGTTCCATGACAACTTCAGCAAATCTAAATTATTGCAGCTGCAGTCTGGCTCCTCCCTTGTGCTGGCATGCTTCCTGCACTGGGTACCAGCTTGGAGAGCTGATATGGCAGAACACTAACCTGGCAAACCAGCTTTGCCTGCAGCCACATCTACACCCTAAATGATGGCTTTGCCGACTCACTTGCCTGCATGTTCCCTGTGCAAGACAAATTGTGAATGCACTGCATGCTGGAACCGTCACCACTCTGACTGATACTTTGACACACTGCCATGGAGCTGAAACTTCACATACTCTCTCTCATACCTCTTATTTAAATAGCACTTATATAGCCTTTTCCATAGAGCAGTGTTGGTAGAAATTTTCAATCTGACCTACCAAATATGCTCAAAAAGTGTAATTCCATCAATTCTGAAAGAAGATGTGAAGATCTCTTTACATGTCTTGGTTATAAAGTTAATATGGGATTAAAATGTATTTCAATTTGACCTAAAACAAATAATCTTAGAGCTGATTCTGAGTGCTCCCTGAAGAATTTTAGGATTGTATGAAGATAAATATTTTATTAGAAGTTAAACTGAAAGAATATAAGGCAAACTACTTTTCCTTCCTTGACTGAAGGAATTATATCTAATGCTCTGATCAAAGAGTAAGATAGGAATGTGATGTGTTCTTGCCACAAGACAAAGACAGAAATGAAACAATGACCTAGGCTAGAAATTCACTTCTGTAGGGAGCAGCTGTAGCACATTGATTCATGCTCTCGGGTATGAATCCCTGCAAATCAAAAGAGTTAAATCCAGATGTTGGGATCTGTTGGAATATATGCATCATGTAAATATCTTAAAGTTATGTAGCCCCTTTTAAAAAAAGAGTATTCACAGTTTCTGAAAAGGATTTGCTGAGTTGCAAAGTGAATGACTGAATGCAAAAAAGAGGGTGGGAATGAGGAATTACAGTATGAAAAAGCACCAGAACTGTTCTAATTTCCAGAGATAAACTGTGTTGATGCAGCTTTACTATCCATTTCCCAGTAACCCAATGTAATTTTGTTAGTCCTAATATGTTTTAGCACTAAATCTAGCTATTCTTGACATTGATTTCAGTGCAATTTGTGTAATAGGTCAAGTAAAGTGGTGCTTATTGACTGCTGATTGTATACGTTTTTCCACCTGAAGTGTTATTGTTAATTGACATGCTCTTTCATTTTCCTGAGATAATTTTCACTCAATTTGAATAACTGCCTGAAATTCCCCCTTTGCAAACTAGGTCTCTTTCATGGCAAATATCAAATATAGTTTTGAAAATCAGATAAACTGCAGACACTAATTCATTCCTTCAACAACAGAACATTAAAATAATCAGATTCAAGCTAGTTTGTCAAACATAATTTACCTTTAGTGAATATATGCTGTCTGCCCCTAACTAAATCACCCATTTCTAAATGTCTTGTAATCTTTTCCCATACCATTATTTCTAGTAATATTCTTGCAAAAGAATTTTGGCTAACACTAATGGCCTGAAGTTTTCTGAATAATTCTTTTTGTTTTGACATATTGCAGAATGCTCTACCTCTATTCCTAGGTGTTTACAGATCTTATGCTGCCAGATTCTTTATCTCAATTCTTGGAGATTATAGAATTATAAGAAAGGCTATCTAATTATGGCCTGTTGTTTTCCCTTATGAAGCTTTTTTGTGTATTTCAAATGTTGCCTTCAGAAATTTTTTTTGTGATTATGAGCATGGTGATATGGATGGTACTTACCTTTCTGGTGTCAGGGATGCAATGCCTAGCTTCCTTCAGCCGATGACAGCAAACTGGGTGAAGTAACACATCAGAAAGAAACCCAAACATCATTTTAAGCAATAGCAGTCTGATTTCTGCATTGGTGAACAGATAATACAAGAGTTTCCTCTTGTTCTTCTACTAAGTCCAGCATTGATCCCTCTGTGATCCCACTTGTTTGCTTTAATTGATTCCAAATGTGTGTTTCATTTCTAAGGTTCTCAAAATGGTTGCACAAAGACAGCAGCAAAGACCCCAAGAAAAACTTCCCTTCTTGAAATGTCATCTTGGATGTGCATCTTCCTCCGGATCCACTGAAATAATGGCTACGTTTTGTCATCCACCCAAGCAGTTTCCTTTCCCAGCACTCCCTATGGTACCCTATGACTCTTGTGTCTTCTCTGCATACTGGGATTCCAGTATGGCATACTCCTTCCTGGATTACTTCTAGGAATAAAGTGACACTGCCAGGCATCAAGGCTATCACTGTCTCCCTCATTCTGTGGCAGGCACAGAAAACAGTTATCCACAGTAGTTAAAAAAAAGTGTGAATTGAAGTCTCAAGATTACATAGTCTAAAATAAGACTTATATAAAGCATTATTCTGTGACCATGAATGTGTTGACTTCATTAAAGCTGCATAATTTGCAAAACATGTTTTTAGATCTATGAGCTTTGTCACTACTCTTGGCGCAGTCTGGAAATGCTTCCCAGAGTCGTCTCTGCAAGGGAACCACCTTCCTGGGTACTTGCGTCTCATACAGCCTTCAGAGGGCACGCAGCTGCCACAAGTGTAGTGAAAACTCAGGGCAGAGAAGTGGTACCTGGCACTCTGGAAGAGGTTCCTGAACCAAGGATTAGCTTTTTAAATCTCTTGGCCTTAAATGACTGTGAACACCATATCATTTCAGTTACTGCAGGGGGGTTGGGCTCGATGATCTCTCAAGGTCCCTTCCAACCCAAAGCATTCTATGATTCTATGAAAGTCCAGGCTAGTTACTCTAAAACAGTGCTGAAAATAATCCCACCCTAGTGGTAATTCTGTCCCCAGGTTTTCATTCTACTGCAAGGCATATGTCAGGAATTGTGTAGACTTATGCTACTCTAATAGTTCACGACACCAAGGTCTTAGGTGCACCAAATATGCTCTGTAGGCATCCTACATCTCCATTGTCATTCCCCATCTCCCTGCTCTCCTTTCCTGAGGCCAGCTGAGTACACGAGAATAGCACACAGCATACACAGATACCTCTGTGTGGACTTCTCTAAAGTGGATTTGCACAGGTGTGACTGGAAAACCCTCAGGGGACCCAGGAGGGTTGTGATGAAGTGTCAGATAGAAAAAATCCAGCCTGATTTGCTGAACAGCTGTTGTTGGTAACAGTTAAGAAAAAAAGTACTTTTTAT
Organism: Pelecanus crispus; assembly: GCF_030463565.1. Lineage (NCBI taxonomy): Eukaryota > Metazoa > Chordata > Aves > Pelecaniformes > Pelecanidae > Pelecanus > Pelecanus crispus. Next base: position 126,964,940 of record NC_134644.1, on the reverse strand, counting down.
TTATGTAGTCAGTACACTTGACCCCCAAGCCAATGAACGATATAAAATACTGACTGGCTATGTTATTTTCCAGAGAATTATTATTTACAGTATTAGTGAACTAGTGTCCTTTCTGGATCTGATTCAAACTGCAGTTTTATAGAACAGAGGAAATCTTCCTCATCCTGAGATATAACAAAAACAAATTCACATCCACTCCTAGCAGAAATCTCTTATCATGTTACACAAGCTAATATGTAATTGCTTGGAAGATATGTTTCTTTGGCACCATATTATACATGTAAATGATTTCTGTTATTTTCTTCCTATGTGTATCTGAAAACAAAAGTATATACTATATAATATTATATATATACACACAAGCTTTGTAGAGATTATATTCATTTCAGACATCAAATTCAAGCTAAGCAAAATGTCAAACTTTGTTTACTAATTTTGTACTTATCTTTTCTTTTAATATCCTGTCTTGGTTCTCTAGTTATAACGTAGATGCACCTAAAGTTTGCTAGAAACATTTGCCATTAGCTTCTTCTAAAAAAAATTAAATTTGAGGATAATCCTACCTCCAGAGCTTATTCTGTTCCTGGCCATTGACTGTGACAGTGAAAGGCTCATCTGAAAGCAGTGGAGCATCCCATCTAAAAGCATAAAACATATTACATTTCATGAAAAAGCTAATTCAGATTGTTTAATTCTGGTAATATTGCCTCTGTCACCTTCAAAATCAAAATGTTCTTTCCTGTTATTATAAAGAAAACAACCAAATTGCTTAAAAACCCATTTGAATACACAGCTGCCTTATGTTGCATACTAATTTGATTAAAAATGCTTGTGCCTCACCAGCATTTTTTACATAAAACACACTGGTGAATTTAACAAAGAAATATAAATATATTTTAGCAATTTTTGATGATAGAGTACACTATAGCGTCCACAATACCCCTGGACCAAACAAAGATCTCAATGCAGTATTGGAAGATGCTAAACTGAATGTCTTGCTGTATTTGTTTGCTCAATGCTTTGGGCACTGTGCCAACCTCATTGCAAATAACTGCATTAGTCAAGTGTATCCAAATTATTACAACACAGCGTCCATCCCAGTTATTGCTGTTGAAGCATTTTCTGAATCTTCACATCACTAGAAACATTTATTTCAGGGGAGAGCTTTGCATAAATTCAGGACAATTTTAATTTTAGACAGAAAATCTTAACATCTTTCCAAGTTGCCTGTGTAACTAGGTTTTCCTAGAAAGAATAATTAAGAAGTAATTGCACTACTTTTGTTTACCTATTATGAACACCTTGCCTAACATGGGGAGCTGCCATGGCAATAGAATGAAGAAAAGAGGAGCCAGAACAGGATTCATTGTATTTATTTTTCTGCTGATAAAAAGAAGTATTGTCAATAGTAATCTCACCTTCTTCTATCTTCACTCTACCAGTTTAACTCCTTAATTCTTGATCTAGATGATGATGTTGCAATAAGTCTTCGTGGATTTCTATTTACCATGCTTTTATAAGAGAGATAGCAGATGGTATGTATTTTAATCTTTTCTCTCCTAGAGGAGATCCTCCTCCTAGCGCAGAGATGTCCAATCTTTCTCACCATGGCAACCCTTGTGCTAACGTATGTCTGCAAGCTACAGAACATGAAGCTCCCCATGTTCCCACCTTTTCACTTCAGGATAGCTCACATCAAGGTGGTCGGATGGGGTCCAAAACAACTGAGCAATATTGACCTTTGCAGCCCTTGCCGGCTCACTTCTTCTCACAGTTGGCCATTTGCATCTCTGCAATTTCCAGCTCAGCATAGCCCTGGCCCTGAGACATAGTTGTGACAGGAGGGATGTACTGGAGCTGCCTGATAGCTACATGTCATTCAAGAGATGCAGTCTGATCATTCCTGTTATATACAGCTAGGGTGGCAAGGCAAAGAAATGTTCTTCTTCGTTAGGATTGGTGTTTTCCTTCTCTTACAGGGGACAGCAGTACTTGTTTTTCATTATCTAGCCCCAGTGAAACAAGATTTCAAACTGCCACATTAGTGACATGTCCTAAGCTTTTATTCTGGAGACTAGGTCCATCAGTGGTCTGTATTTCATTAAGCCCCGTGGTTGGGAATGAAAATTCCAGCTTCTTGTACCGGTGTGTATGGTTGTGTTTCTTGTAGCTGCCAGTTTTGTCTGGTGCACCATATTGTCCAGGAAAGTGTACATTATCATGCCGTGAAAGTCTGAATTATCATTTGCTAAACTCGGTTAGAAGCAGGAAGTTGAACTGACTTTGAAATTCTGACATTTTTCTTTATCATCATATGAAAAACATATTTTGACACAGACAATATATGACGATGTTGTATTTAGAATATGTTATTATAGAAAATGTGGTATGTTCATGTCAATGTTTTCATACACTGTATTAAGTCATAATTAATTTAAGAAACAGTAGAGACAATGAAACTTTCAGAAATTATCAAAATTTAATGAAAATCAGAAGTGGCTTTTGGAAATAATCTCCTGTAAAAAAAAGTCCTATAATGCAATGAAGTCTTGGAAAAATGCTTCTTTGATGGGAAACTGAAATTTTAAATGTTCTTCCACCTATCTAATAACTGCCAAATACACATTTTTGCTGCTTTTAATAATAAATGAATGTGATTTTAGAGTGAAAAATATAAATAACAAAATATTGTAGAAACTTAAGCCACTGCCTTCTGTATCAACTCCAGAACAACGTTTTCAGAAAACATTTCTTCTTTGCCTCACTAGGATCAGTACAAAATTACATGTTTTTAATGGCAGGCTGCCATATGCACATTTCCTCGAGAATAAAGTAGTCTTGATTTTTGACACACGAACAAGTTATTGTCCATCAGCTGCAGAATGGTAACTGTCTGTGTGCACAGTTCTGCAAATAGCAGCATGTACCAGCAGTATGGTAAATTATCCTACTATGAGTGAGGGTTACGTGATTTCCCAGTCAGGTGTGGATGCACCTGCAATATGGATAGATGGAGAGAATTTATGCAGATATGCAAACCTTTTAACTAGAGGCATAAATACCATGTCTTGTGATGCTATTGATAGGTCCATATAGGCTTTTAAGCTACCCCATGGTATTCCTGTGCCTGCCTTAAATTATCTCACATTGAGCACTCGTTACACAGTTAAAGAATGCACAGCAACTAAATGACAGAGCAGCTGATGCATGGTAACCTTTTCATGTGTCAAAGCCCTCTGACAACTTAAGTTTTACATATGCTTTTGGATTTTTTTACATTAAATCATCAATCTGCCAATGTTGTTCCCAAGTCAAAAAATTATGCTGTTGAGTGATCAGAGACTACTTTTATTTTATTTGGGCAAGAATGAACATTTCTGGAACTTTCTTAGATTTTTGTAAGACTTTGGGGAAAGAATTAAAGCTGGAGCAGTTTTATCATGAAGAGTAGCTAACCGACCTTTGTTTTGCATCAGATTGTACTATGGTGATGCCATTGATACATGCATTTTTGAAAACAATTGCTCATTCAACAAGAGCTTGGTCTCTTTTAATTGGAAGTTCTATATGTATGCTTGTTTAACTCTTTAGATATAGTCTGCCTGCCTCCCCGCTGGTTAAGTAGTATAAGGTTTTGTATACGGTCAGAAACGTCAGAGTAACTAAGGCAGCCATACCCTTTTAAGTTCTCTGGAGCACGCATGGTGCGCATACTCCCCAACGCCCGTGTGTTTTGTACAGTTTACTCAAATGTACTGGGAAGGCAGGTGGCAATGATAGCCTTTGTATCAGAGAGCAGATCTAAGACACACACAGGTAGAATGCAGATAACCAGCTTGCTTTCATGTTAACATTTTGACATTCATCAAGAGGCTTGACATTGCTTTCTACCATTTGGAAGATGCTATACCCACCAGATATTTCAAATGGCGTTTTTTCTTTTATGGGGAGGAACAAAGGCTTAGGATAATTGATTTCTCCCTATTGCCATGTACAGCATCCTGTAAAAGCGATTTTCTTTGCTTTCCTTAGTCAATATTTTGTGAACATATTTTCTATCCAGAGAGGAGGTGTTGTGAAGAACAACAGAGACCACAAAGAAAGAGACAAGCCTGTATCACCTCGCAAAATGATTTCATCTGCTACACTTGTGACATATCTATACAGGAACACATGAAGGGGAGTTAATTAGAGATACTAAATCAATGTAGATAAGATAAAATATGTTCCCTTTTCCTTCCTCATCCATTTTCTTCTATTTAGATGCAAGGTGATCAAAGTATAGCAAACAAGCCATTAAGAGAATCTCTATGGTACTTGAAAGATCTTTAGCTACTCTGAACCTCTGTGTGAAACCCAGATTCCTGCAGCCATAATTTCCTTCCAGAATTGAATGAAGAGACAGTTCTAGTTCAGAATTATAGCAAGAATGCTGTAATTTTCTAAAGTATTGCCCATGATCATTAAAAGTACTGTCAGCCACTGAATAGTGACTGACAATCAGTTCAGTGAAGTCCAGCTGCTGCTTTTAGTCTGGTACTGGAACGCGCGATCTGGGACGATGGGGCAGCTACCCTGCAAGGGTATTTTATTAAATTAACAGTAGTGAATGGTGCATAAAATTGTCACTAAGATAAATTTATTATAGTATGATTTTATTCTCACATTATTCTGTATGGGGTGCTACCCCAACAGAGTTTCTAATTCAGTAGTATGCCTGAAGCCAGGGGTTTTATCAGCAGTGTGTCAAAGGGTGTCTGGCTCTCATTCATATATAATTTACTCTTATTACAGGAGATATTTCTATTTTTCTGCACTAACAGTTGTATATTTTCTAATGAAGGTTTAAATCAACTGGAAACCAGAGTATAAATAGAGTTTCAGTATTTTGTGCCAAATATGGATTGTTTGTCTCCCTGTTAGTTATGGATTGTGAGTGTATTATTGCTGAAGGAGAATTTGGGGGGTTTTATTTTTCTTTCATGTATTTATTTATCATTTAATATAAATTATAGGAACTTTTCAAGTGTTCAAAATGAATGTTATCATTAGAAAAAATGTCTGAGATTATTAAGAGAAACATGTGAGCCTACCTAGCCTGCCTAGGTCAGCTTTGTGCTTTATTGAACTTGTGACGGTAACTCCGACAGTATCTTGGTGTTTAGTATTTATTAGCTGGATCTAGCTAAGAGCTGAGTAACTACACAGATGCAGGATTCCATAATGACATTTTCTTCTACAGATAAAATTCCCTTCAAAGTTTTGAAATTTCTCCAAAATTTATTAGTTTTACTTGGATCTGTTGTATGTGCTGTGTTCATTGTGTCTGACTACAAAGTTGTATGTTCCTTGTGAAGTGGTTAGCAAGTGCTAGTTACGTGCAGAACCGAGAACTTTTCAGGATTCACATATACACTTCAGTCTTTTTTCCATGTCTCTGGGAAAGCCCTGGGTGAATTGGATGTCTTTCCCAGCCTTTTGGGGACAGGCAGCCAGTTGTAATTGTGTATAATGATGGAGAGCTTGATGTATGTCCTCCTTGCTATATACACTGCAGCATTTCAGGATTATGTTCCCATAGTCATGTAAACTCTTGTGGTGGTGTGTAAGTATTGGGAAGTACAGAGTTGGGCCTGGCTATGTTCCAGACTTTGCGCCTGAGCTTCGTGGTGAAGGTTGCTTTCTGCTCATACTACCGGCTGTTGAAGTATCCTAAGATTACATCTGAAATTAGCAAGTGATTAAACTTTTCACTATAATGTACCCTGTGATTGTTATTTATGTATTATCTCTTTTTCTTAGGTACTGTTAAGAGAGCAACTCATTGCTTCTATTCTTTTTCTGGGCTTTTGATCCTTGCAATTCCCCATTTATAAAAGCTGCGATTAACCACTGCTTTTGTTTTAAATTTCACATCGTCAAAAGATAACCTGATTTTTTTTTTCCCTGGAAATTCTGATGGATCAGCCTGTTGAACCAACAGTGAGGTTCTGTCTTCTACTTCAGAGACCTTTTTAAATTGTGTCACCTCTGATGGAAGTATAAAGGAGTTATTCTAATGCCTACAAAACCCCCTCTTCTTCAACATTTTGCAAACAAAAAGAATTAACAACTCTGTTATGGAACTCCCCCCAAATACAGATCTTTGTTACCCTTTAATCAATATATTATTCTCCTAAACATGCCCACCATTCTATGTATAAACATGTCGATATTATTGTTTAAGATGGCACCCTCCTGAAAGTGTGTTACCATTATCAAAAGAGTCTGAGAATGAGCTCAGAAAGCAAATTACATTTGTGAAAAATATTCTGAATGAAATAAATATTTAAACAAGCTGAGTGTAGCTGGTTAAGAAATCCTTTTCCTTGAAAAAATGGCAGGTTTTCAGAGCTGAATTCTCCATAGGACTTTATTTAGAAGCTTTAACAGGAACATGCTCTTAAGGCCTAGGACAGTATTTCTACTCATCTTGGGTTGCTTAAACCCAGTTTGGACCGGGGACTTCAGCATCTGTATCAAATAATCTGGATAGATTTTCTAAGGCCACGCTATTGAATGTGTATAGTTAGATTTTTATCATTCTCTTCTGTTGAATCTATACTGGTGTCTTTGTAGAGCATGAAAATATCCATGCCTGCTCTGAATTAACGCAGAACAGAGAACCTGAGCTTTGATCTTCAACCTTCAGATGAGTGCCATAGCCACCTGGGGGTTGACTTATGGCACAAGTGAACCCCTCCGTTAACCTCACTCACTAGTTTTTCACATATGTCACCCTCCCATGAAACAGGAGAAGGTTTGAAGCTGGGAATAAGCTCCTCTGGCACAGGAGGATTCTTTCCTGCTCATCTCTAATGCCAAGTTTTACTTAAGATCAAAGGCCATCCTTTTTCAAATGTAAATATTATAATACTTTTTTCCTGTCTATGCCTGTACACTTTTAGCAGAAATTAACATTTAAAAAGCTTCTCAGTAGCTCTGCAAATCAAACATTAAAGTTTAAACAGTGAAAAGTATTCATTGGTGCAACTATTTTGCTGAAGTGATAAATACAATTTAAAGGAATGTATTCAAATGAAGGCTATCGTACAGTGTTGCTATCAATTTTTGTATAATGAAGGAGATTAAATGAATCCTTGCTAATGCATTATTGGTATGTAGAGAACAAGAAGAAACAAATCACACACATTTTCCCACTTAATTATTGTGCTAGACACTCATTGTCATATCATTGACCTATTTGGTCATGCCCAAGTTAATCATGCCTGAACCTTTTCCCAGTGGGAAATAAGCTGCTTCACTTCCTGTCTTGCAAGAATATCAACTAAAACTCAGTCACATATGCCCATAGTCTGATCACTGCAGCCCACCGTAACCATCGTCTCCAGCAGTGAAACTGCAGTCTGCAGCATGCCCGTGAGAGTCAGTGTCAGAAACCCATCACTTCCTGTGTGCCTTCGTTCAACTCCGTTCAATCACTTACTACATTAAATTATACCAACCTCTGTTCGTAAAAGTGTTCCCTTTTTTCCCTTTTTTTTGGGGGGGTTGTTTGCAGGGAAATGTTTTGTCACACTGAAATAGAGTTTATGTGCAGTGACAGCCTAATAAGCCAGCAACTTTAGTCGCTTATTAAAGTCAAGCATGTGTCTTTGTTTCATGTTGCTAATGATGTGGAACCGTTGAGGCCCGAGTATATTTCGTCTGGACGGTGTGGGAGCGAATGCTGAGAGCTCATTACTTGGCTCCCCATTGGAATCCTGCAGGCTTCTGCTCATTGAGGAGACTGTGGGGGCTTTGACAGAATTATTATACTGAATATTTTTAGACTCATTAACTATATCACCAAAGCAAAACATCTCTTCCTTAGATGCAAATGGCTGCAGCTACTGTGGCTTTGCTTTAGTTATTGCAGAAAAAAGGATGAAGCTTGAAAACAACTTAGGGAAAGGATTTTCATGCCCGAATGTTTGAATTTGTAACTTATGTTGGGAATGTGTAAGCCTTTCTTACCACATTTAAGCCCCACATGTCTAAGTGCCATTTAAAAGTGCATATATTCAGTTTCATGTAGTAAGCGGTGCTCAATCTTTGAAATTTAGAAAGTGCTATTGAAGTACACAGTAAAATAGGAGCTTTCGGAATTCCACTTGCTATTCCAGAGTGAAAAGATTTAAAAGTAAAAGCTCATGTTAAAGTAATTATAGATGCTTGAGTTAAGCTTTCAAAGGTAAAGAAATTCAGAGTTAAGGCTAAAAATTCTGACTTTCCTTTAACCTAAGTGCTGGAACATATGTACCGTGCAGTATGAAAAATCACACACTTCTCCAAGCCATACAATTCCTAACCACAACAGAGTGATTTAAAGATGAAGAGTGAGACAAAATTTTTAGCCTAAGTCTGAATTTTCTTGCTATGATGGGTTTAAGTTGGTTCTTAATGTTACTTTATTGTAGCTTTTTGTGGTTTAATTGAGACTTAAGGTGTACTTGAAGAAAAATATGAATACCTTAAAATTAATTCTTCAGAGCAAAGGACAGAAAATTGCATTTATGGCTCCATTTGTTGGAAAAGTGAAGTTGGCTGTGAACTGTACATTATTTCACCTTCTATAAAATTATATTTTGATTTCTTGATGGAGACCTTCTCTATATGTTGTGTACGAGCTTACCTTCTATAAATTATGAGCTTGAGTAATTGCCTAAATATATGCACATTTAAAAAAGCTAGAGACAAGTGGTTTTTCTCATCATGTATACAAGGTTTCATTGATCTTATTCTCCAAAATTATTGTTGGTGAAAAAACAACTGTTTTGATTCCTAGGAAGAAAGACATTGCTTTTATTTGTGGTTCATTTCCTGCTGTAGTATTCTCTGACAATGGTGACACCGTCTTTATACATCAAGAAGTTCTTCTTTCTACGACTGCCAGAGACTCTGGAGGGAATACTTTGTATCTGAAACATGTTTCCCTTTGGGATTTCACCATCAGAATAACAGTTCTGATCAGCAGCCCATTAGAAAATGTGTTTTTTTCTGAAGCTACGAAAAGGAATAGTTAAAAATCTGACAGTTAAAGTTATACTGAATTGAAGTGAAATATTGTGCACATAGGAACTTCACGTTGTTTCTCAAGCAGTAATTTCTTAATCGGTGTAAGAGGAGTTTCCAATTTAAGCTCTTTGAGTAAGTGAAGCCTAGGGGTGGACAGGCAGTGTAGGTGCAGTTTTTGTTTTGACATCTTGCAGTTCTTGTTCTTACCAGTTTGTGGCACAATACTATTTAATTTAGATGTTGGGCAAAGCTTTCAAACTCCAGTGCCTCATGCTAGGTACCTAAACCTTTATATAAGCACCTAGATAACAGTAGCCTGATATTTGCTGTGAAAACTCAGTTTTTCTGAAAGGTAGGATTACAAATATGGGTCCCAGTTAGGAAGCCAACTCTAAAATCAATGGCCATAGTTGTTCATTAAGTAATATGCTCTTCCTTTAAGCTGCAGATGACTTTTCAAATTCAAATGTAAATACTCTGTCAGGAAAATTCTCACCTGCAGAACCAGTTCACAGTTGTGATTTCAGATGTTTTGCAGTAAAAATAGCCTGAAGCCAACACACCTGTCTAGATACATAGATGATCCACGGGAAATAAAACAGACTTGGGCTGTAGGCATGCAAATGCAATTGTTTCGTTTCCTATATACAGTATTATAATCAGATTAGTAGATGTAATAGTACCATAAACAGATGTTCACTATCAGTTATTGTATTTCCGATCTTATATTTATCCAAAATTAAAATCACTGTGCAATCGCACCATCTTTTTACTTATTTTAGCTATTTTAATGCCTGTGAAGCTGTCCCCTTTCAGTTTTGGGGAGAAAAGGTACTGTTTTTTTTCGCTTTGTTTTACCTAAAGAGGTATGTCCTGCAGTGAAAAAACACTGGTAACAAACATGCATACTCTGTTGGGGAACCTGAATTAGGAGAGTCTTTAAGTCTTATTAAGATGTATTCTTGAACTATACAATAAAAATTCATCACATTACATGATATAATAGCCCTTTTCTACATTTCTAGTGGCTGTATTTCAGCAAGCTCTGTATTATAAATCTTGCTGTGTCCAACAGCATGCAGCTTTTTAGTTATCAACCTTTTAGTTATTGTGTAGTTGCCAAAAACTGGTTTTCCTTGACTATTGACCAAGTTCAAAGCTTTGCACTTACATGAGTTTTCAACATATATTTACAATTTCTGCATTACTTTGCTATCTATAGCATAATAGCTGACTTTGCAGACAAACGTTGTCTTCTGTTGTCTAGCCTCCATACAAGATAAGAGGTTTGTATTCATACTGAAGTGGTTGCCTTAGATGAGGTAGTTTTGGCACTGAAGATGTGTTTTTGGTCTTGATTTGGACTTCTGGTGGATTTATTTTATGCATATGTTTCAGGTAATAGAAAAAAAATAGTATTATTTTATTATATATAGCACATATGATTGACCTCAGAAGGGGTGAGGGTTAAGGGGGCTTTACAACTATTGAATGAAATACTTAAAGATATGTTAAAGAAAAGTGATCTCAGTCTGGTTTTATGTGTCATTTTTTTTAAATAAATTCAACTCGTAAAGCTAAATGTATTTATATACTCTTCACTGCTTTTCCAAACTCTGGAATAGTGTAAAACATCAAAATAAGCACTTATTTTGCAGTAGAGGAGTGAAAAACAGTTGGTGTGCTAGTCAACCTAGTCTTTAATTTGAAACAGACTTACTAATTTTGTTATCTAGGATACGGTAACTGTGTCTGCACTGACAGGTAGGTGTACCTGCTGTGTGCCCTGCAGTCCTGCTCTCCTGATCTTCCAAACTGGGAAGCCTTTGAAGTGCAATGTTTCCCTCCTTGCTTGTGCGCCCAAATTTTCTTCCAAAAGAAATCAAGGTGCATGTGGCATGTGCAGGTTTTTGCTTTCTTTTCCTTTTTACAGAAAGGGAAAACTGATTAAGAGAAGGTATAATGATTGTTACTTCTGCTGTTAGAAGCTGAACCCGTGTCCTGAAAAGTAGAAAAGAAACACAGAAGTGGGGAGAAAAAGATCACCAAAACCAGAAAATTCAGGTTCTGACATTTATAGTCTCCATTTTTCAGCATTATCATTGCAACAAAGACTGACAGCACTGCTTTTCAGGCACTTCCTATACATTAAAAAAGGCTGAAAAAAAAAAGGAGGCCAAGGAGAGCTCCTTGGGCTCAAGCCCAAATGGTGTTTCTTGGTTTGCACAATGCCAAGGCTGACTTTGTCAGTACCACTGGCTTGTCCACACTACACAGCACTTTGCCATGGATTTCTATCCTGTGGACCTCAGCAGGGACTTTGTGGCCTTAACTGGTGGTTAATACTATATGCTACTGTATTAAAGTTTCATTTACTTGAAATCATATGAATCCACCAGAGTAGATTTTTAAAATAGTATTAAAATGAAGGTATGTATAATATGCCATGAGAAGTGGCACAATGATATGTAAGGTGTCTGGGGATATAAAGCTTTCTGGGAGCAGTCCCTGGAGTGAATCACATGCAGGCTGTGTCTGCAAGAGAGCAGATGGGTTAGTCTGAAATAAAATCAGAGGGTGAACTAACAGTGTTGATGATCAGATGTCTGGTGGTAGAGTTTGCTCCATAGTCCTCCTTTATTTTGCAATGTTGACACATGCTTGTAGTATAGATAAAACTCCCTTCAGTCCACTATTAATTTACCGTTTCATGCTACTTAAGACATAGTTTTCACTGTCTTTTAGGGAGTTTAGGGAATGTGAGATTAAGACCTTCTAGAATTAGATTGACTGTTTGTGGGATGGAGAATGGTTGTGGCAGGACAAGGAGACAAGCTAAGGATAGGCAAATGGTGATTTGGGGAAGAAAAAAAAAAAAACAAAAAAGAGTGGTCCAGGGGGATACTGGAGTTTTCCAGTAAGCCTGAGTCAGACTATGGAGAAATGGAAGAAACTCTGTCTATTAAGGCCACTCTGCTTTCAAAGACTGAGAAGGAATTAAAGATTCCTAAATGTCAGCTGTCATTTGCTCTGAACACCTATGAAAATCTTTGGGGTAGTGTTTCACCCCCTTTTAGCTCTGTCTCACATAGAATATTGTTATACTCTGCAGAAATAGTCTCCCCCAGAAATACTCTCTTCCACTGCACATGTTGATCTGTTCACAATGTGAGTCCACCCACTGCTTTGAAAAAGATAGGAAAAAGAATATGAACCATATAAATAAGACTGTGTCCTAATACATAGGGTCTTAAATTAACATTGCAAAAGCAACTGTAAGTCTGGCATTTCCTAACTTCTGAACATTTCTCTTTCCTTTTTATTATCCTTTTAAGGTAATTGTGTGTGATTATAAAAGCATTAACTAGATTCCTTTTTGCATCTTTCATTTATCTGGTAATCAGGAACATAATACTGAATCTATTTGTGTAATTGTGACTGTTAAGAATCTTGGTGTCACGGTTTAACCCCAGCCGGCAACTAAGCACCACACAGCCACTCACTAACTCCTCCCCAGTGGGATGGGGGAGAGAATCAGAAGAGTAAAAGTGAGAAAACTTGTGGGTTGCGATAAAGACATCTTAATAAGTAAAGCAAAAGCTGTGCAAGCAAGCAAAGCAAAATAAGGAATTCATTCACTGCTTCCCATAGGCAGGCAGGTGTTCAGCCATCTCCAGGAAAGCAGGGCTCCATTATGTGTAACCGTTCCTTGGGAAGACAAACACCATCACTCCAAACATCCCCCGCTTCCTTCTTCTTCCCCCAGCTTTGTATGCTGAGCATGATGTCATATGGTATGGAATATCCCTTTGGTCAGTTGGGGTCAGCTGTCCCAGCTGTGTCCCCTCCCAGCTTCTTGTGCACCCCCAGCCTGCTCGCTGGTGGGGTGGGGTGAGGAGCAGAAAAGGCCTTGACTCTGTGTAAGCACTGCTCAGCAGTAACTAAAGCATCCCTGTGTTATCAACACTGTTTTCAGCAGAAATCCAAAACACAGCCCCTTACTAGCTACCATGAAGAAAATTAACTCTATGCCAGCCAAAACCAGCACACTTGGAAAGCAAGATAAGTGGAACCTGACAACTAACTCACAGTTATCAAAGTCACTGACTCAAGTCATTAATGGTTTAAGCACCTCCTCATTAAAATAGTTTAGCCAAAGATGTGGTTTTTGTCCTGTTTATTACTGCCATCAGCTTTTATCTAGAAAAACTTCTATTTGAAAGGGTTTATACAGGCTACATTTCAAAGAAGGATTACAAAGCCCAAGGTTCTTGACAAACATAGTGAAAATCAATCTGAAGCTTACATGGTAGTAATGACTTCATCGTTTTCATGCACACTTGAATTTTCATCAGTTCTGGAGAATTTTTCATGGGTTAGGAAAAGATGACTATACAGTTATAATCATCGCTAAGAAGAAAAGTGGAAATAGACACCAATTTTAAGGTAGAGTTCAATAAATACATATAACTTTGGAAGCAGTGTTCAACAATTTTTGTTGGATATTTTTATTTTAATGCTTTCTATTTAACATATTTGCCTTGTAAACATAATACCTGTATAATAAGGGCTGTAAGTAGTACATATAAAACCTTTTTGATCAAATCATATTTAAGATGATTTTGTTTAAGAAACACACCTAACTGATAGTAACAAATAAGTGAAAATCTGCCAGCAGCATTAATAAAACAAAAAATGAGGTGACTATTTAACATCATGGGTTCAATTAATTTCTCATTGATAGAAACCAAGTTTTCAGTGCAACCCTGCTTGGAGTTGGAAAGAGATGCCGAATTCCCCTGACTAGGCTGGGGTCTGTGACTCCGGCACGGTTCCTCTAGACACACTGCCTGAGGTCTAGGTAGCCTGACTGCGCCTGTGTGGCCCCCCTGTAATAGAGACTGTGGTCCCAGTTCTGCGGCGGGGACTCTGGTGGCCTACAGCAGAGCCGGACACTTGACACCTGGAGGTCCTGAGGTGTTCCCCAATATCTGGGGCACAGGTCCTGAGGCCTTGTGCCGTTGGGGCCAAGAATGTCAGTGTTTTAAAAGTCTGCAATTTCAGGGCAGTCAGCCTTGTCAGTGTTAATAGGCTCCCTGTTGTGGTGCTAAGGGATGAAGCATGGATCTATCTGGGCTAGAGCCTGGCCTCCTAGGACTTCCAGTTTCCTTGCTGCAGTGTAAAAATGACAAATCCTAGGGGCCATTGCAGTTACTGAGCAAATTTGACTTTAAATGCTGTTAATTGCACTAGCATTGTTGCTACTTTTCTCGTAAATTGAAAATATGTTTGTCATCTTTGACTGTCTTCACTATTCACTTCACTATTTGGCTCTTCCCCTTTTCCTGAAAGCAGGGTGTGAAATACAAGAATCAGCTGTGGTTGATTCAGGCTTCATCCATGCTCTGGAATAAGGGCACACCCAGCTCTGATTTGTGGGTGCACATCCTGGCTATTTCCCCATTCAGCAACAGGACAAGACCCATATGCACATCAGCTGTATGAGGGCCCTGAATTTCATTGTGATGGAAACTGCTGCATGCAGACAGGGAGGAAGATGTGTTGTGCTTCTACGGGTCCTCCAGGTGAGGGGACCAGGGGTGTGCCAAGTAGCACTCATAGCCTGCCAGTGAAAAATGAGTAGGTGAATCTTACAATTGCTGCTTCCAGGAAACAGGAATGACCACAAGTAATATTTTTTTCCCCTTTAGAAATGGGTGAAGTGGCTGGAAACTTCCTAATGTATCAAGAAATTAAAAGTTATTTAGCTTTTGCATTACATTTTTAAGTGACAAGCAGAATATGATCCTGTGATTGAAGCTTTTATTGGGGACTATGCCAGAGACCATATATTATTGCTACATATAGTGCTGCTTTATCATTATGAAATATAATAAATAATTTACAAGAGCATTCCAGTCTAACTGATGGCTGCCAAACTCTGGATGCTGTTGAGGAGGAGAAGTGAGGGAAACATGACATGCATGTGGAGAAAACAGAATTCAGCTTGAGTAAAAGTTTAGAAGTAAAAGCATGGAGAATTGTTAAAGAACATTTTGAGCAATGAAATTACTAAATAAACACAAAATAATGGAATCCAGGGGTGCACGCATTAGTCTCTTCTTGGCTATAAAACCAACATTGTTGAAACCTACACTGTTGCAGTTGACTCAGTGCTGGTTATCAGCACAGTGTATGGTTATTAGCCATCTTGCGTGCCATGCCACTCAAAGTTCTTTGTGGTCCATGTCCATCTGAATCTGTCCTGTAATCTGTGGCAGCTTTGTTGAAGAAAAACTATTTCAGTTTGTTTGCATACACAGTTTTGCTTTATTCCATTGATACTTAGAATATTCTGCCCTATCCAAAGTCCATGCACATACTAGAAGAGACACAGACCACACTTTGAAATTCAGACTGTAAATGCAATAGCAGACTATCTGCTTACTGACTGAGCTCTCTAAATTTGAAGAGGGGAAGGTATTGTGGGGTATAGAAGAGCAGATAGAACAACAAAAGTTAAGAAACTTTTGTTTGCTTGTTTGTTTGTTTACCCATACACTTTAAAGAGTTACTAGAAATGATATATTTGGGAGTTTTTCCAACAGTATTCTTTCCATATTTTTGGGTTTTTTATGAACTATTGAGGTGGGAGTATTGCAGATTGAAATAGAGCTGCACTCTCAAGGTGGAGAATTCTCATTCTTGCCTTCTCAGACACATGCTTTCTTATTTGTTGTTGTTCTTAATTTTCTTCTTCATCTTTCTTCATCTTTCTTCTTCTGAGAACTGGAAGAAGGAAATACAATGAATCAGTGCTTTTGAAATATCATTCAAACTTCTCCTTTACATTAGATCCTAACCTACATCACATTATCTGAGTCTACATGGCACCTGTGGTATTTCTTATAATTTGAGACTTTTGTATGAATAACTTACAGTACTGAGTGATTTGATTACTGACAGTGTGTGACTTCATTTAGCCTTTTCCTTCTGCTCATATTGTGCTTCTTACAGAAATGTGGCTGAATCCCTAAGCCGTTCTGAGGACAAAGGGTTCCGGCAAGGCCTGCAATATTTTATTCCAATTATCTTAATGGCTAGTTAATACAATACATATTATGACAGACTGAAGATAAGTATCTAACTAATTGTAAACTCCATTCCGTGAACACCATTTTAATTTCTGCCTTTCTTGTAATATTCATTTTTGCAATACTATGTCCATCCTGACTGAAGACAGGCAGATAATAGTGGTGGGAAAATACAGTCAAATCCTAATAAGGACCACCTGTTTGAGTGCTATGTTCTTAGATCAGAGAATTAAGAACCTCTTTGAAGGTCTCAGTGAAAATGCTACCAAGAATCATACAGGATAAGCTGATGTGTAGGTGTGGTGGGTATGGGAATCTGACTCTTTGTAAACCTCAAAAGATGCTTATGTTTAGTAAGCAAGAAAGGGCATTCTGTCACCTTATGTTGACCTCTGGGTCAAGCAAGAAGGAAAACAGCTGTCTGGCCTAAAGATGTAAATCAGAGCTAGAGTCAAAGTCAGAAAGGGGGTGACTAGGTTGAAGAGTTTACATAAGATTTCTGAAATCTCTGGTGCTAGGTAAGAAGAAAAGGGTGTTTGGTTAGATTAAGGATGTCAAATTCAAGTTAGCTGATGACTTAAAGACTTCAGTTTGTAAGTCTCAAGATATCCCTTTTTCCCTTCACAGTGTAGCTCCTAACCTGACCTACTATAATACCCTCTAGCCACATATATTTTGCCTATCTTCTCTTACTTGCTGAAGTTGGACCCCCTCCAACCTTCACGTTCCCTTCCTAATCCCACGCTGCCCATGAATCCTTACAATTTATGAATTCAATACTTATTGTTTATGAAGAACATGTGTGCATCTGGCTCTTTCCAAGACCCTTTCAATAGGAAGCTCAGGATACTGTTGGCCATGAAGGTGACATCTAGTCTACAAAATAAGAGGGCTAGGGACCTAGCTTGACCTGCTCCATAGTCCTCCATACTGCATATTTATGGTACCATGACCTGTTTTGGCTTGTGTTAGCTAGCACTTTCTAAGAGAAGGCCTAACGTGAGTCGAGGAATAACATGCACCAGGGACTGCTTCAAGCAGGGAACATGGATGGGACAGCACCAGCTTTAATTCCCTCAGCACAATACAGTATTCCACCACTATCCCAGGAGGCTTTGCCATACCCAAGGGTATACAACGCCTACTCTCTGTTTTGTCTTCATAGGCTGAAACACAGCCTTCACATTAATTCAGTCATTCATCCGTTAACCCCTCCTCCCCCTAAAATGCTATATGATTCTATGATTTGTCTCTTAAGGCAGCGAGGCTATCACACAAGACTGAGAAGTGGTAGTGGACTACGTAGTGTGGACAAAGCAAGCCTGTGCCACTTAGCCTTACTGCCATAGAATGGTTCCTAGCTCTGTTTATTTAACGATATGAAAGTAGCCCCAGGGGTTGAGAAACAATGTGCATCTCTAAGATGCAGTCAGCCATCAGCACAGAGGTAACATCTGGCAAGAAGTTATGCACATCTTAATTGGCCAGCTGTTCTTCTGATTGATTCATTGCCTTCCAGGAAGCACACTTACCTCTCCGTGCTCAAGTTGGCCCTGCAGAATATCCAGTCTCTGGGCTGCTTTCACTGTCTGGGCAGTGTATTGTGCAAACCCACGTGGGAAATTCCTGTGCAAAGCCTGGCTTTGCTCAGCTGAAGGCCATGTCATTCCTCAAACGGTTAACCGAAAGTCAACTTTCTGTCACGGCTAAAGGGATGCTGGTGGGAATTCAGCCGAGCATCCAGGAGCACGTGCGACTGTGGAGGTGCCTGTTGTATGACCTGGGCTATCGCGGCACACAGTCGTGTTGTACAGAGCCTGGGAATAGGCTGGTGACTAACAGCTCTGGTGAAATCATAGCCAGGTGCCGAAGGCCTTGAAACACAAAGGAAATGGCTGTACTGTCTGGTCACAACAGACTGGTGTCTATCCAGAGAGCAAGATGGGCTTGATTTATGATCCTTTAGTTCTCATGAAGTTGTAGGGGATAATTGACAAATGTAGGTGTCATCTAGAAAAAAAAAACAATTTCTTCCTTTGAATTTCATTTTACTGTTCTGCAGTAATCAGGAGATACTTTATATGAATCAGAAGCAACTGCTTAATATAAATGTTTATCATCATAATAATTGATATTCCTTAGTCAAGACAGGCAGGGTGCTGTCTCTGCATTCCATCAGGTCTACAACTGAAGTATTTTTTGGTAATTAATCTTAGTGTATTTTAAAGGTAGCAAAGAAGGCATGAATTCACCCTTCACAAAGATGGAGCTTGTCTTAGGCCTCACTATTAAATTGTTTGGGAAAGTAGTGTAACGTATTCATGTTAATGTTAGTTTATTAGTTTTATTTTTAAGATTACAAGCTCATGAAAAAAATCCTCAACAACACTAAATGTCAAAAGAGTGCTAGTTTAGTTTTTGAAAAATGTGTTAACAATTATACTCCAGAAATCCTTTAGGAGGGGACAGAGGATGAGATATGGTATTTTATTGTGCAATTTCTTCTTCTCAGAGTAAGCAGTAGAGTCTGTAAAAGGAATGATTAGAGATTATGGCTGCTTTAACAGGAGAAATTAATGGCAAGGTAAGGAATTTCTTTGGAGCAATCTTGTTTACTTGCAGGGTTTTGACACTTTAGCTTGTGCTGTCTGACATGTTCCTCTAATGGCCGTGTGCAAATACCAAATAAAAGTTGGGAAAAGTTGTAGTCTTCTGCAGATGAGAGCTTTGGAGGCAAAAAACCTTAAAAAATATAAACCTTTGGTTTGGAGTAAGTGGAAATATCTGCACCTTTTCAAGATGTTTCCATTCATTGCTTCAGGCTCCTGGGGATGAAATAGCAGTATTTGATTATCAGTGTTACTAAATGATATAGAGAGAGCCATCTGGATAAGTACAGATATATTTCCCTTGTATAGCAGTAGAAATTGGTAAGTATAAAAATCTTTGAGGAAAGAATAACATCACATGTATTCTATATCTACTCAGTATCAAACTCTAGGCTACATTTTCAGGAACCTAACATAGAAAGCACACTTTTCATTTTCAGGTTGGTATTAAAAACACCTACAGTTAGTAGCCACAGTAAGCAGAGAGATACCCTGATCTTGCTCTGTTGTATCTTTTCCATATTTTTTTCCTGACAGCAATTAAGAATCATAATAGCAGTCTTTAATTTTTTTCTTTCTCCCTTAACTGATGTTTTTGTCTGCATTCTCCAATATTTTTAGTGGAAGATTGTACTCTGATTTTTCAGGCTTTTCTTCGTTTGTTTTTCACTGGATCTTGAAATACAGTTTTCCTTTTTTAAAATGTAATGTTGCTAATCTGCTTACCAAAGCATTCACAACTGGAATAAGTTCAAAAAACAAGTGCATCTTTTCATGTATACTTGCACATCAGCTGAGATTTGTTTTTTTCATGAGGCTTTTACTCATTTTTAAAGTATATCCAGTCTGTTGACAAAAGAGCTTTATTTAAATGAGCTATGTAATCTTTACCAGCAGTCTGTGGAGCAGATTTGACAATAAAGAAATATCTCATTACCTAGGAGCTTTCTATATTGTACAGGTGTAACTTGGTAGTTGAATAGTACAAAAAGATAAATATTAACTGGATTTTGCTAATAAATCTGCTATTCTTGCAGTGCCAAAATCTGTAGAGTTGTTGTAATTGCCGTTGTTTGAGTTGTAACAATGAATGGAACTGATAAGGCTTATGTCATTTACATAGAATTTAGCATTCACAGCGCACTGTTGAATTAATATGACACACACATTGGGTCCTCTGATATAAGATTAGCATCATTTGAAAATAGAGAAAGTGTAGATTTAGAAGTGACATATTAGTCTCTGTTCAACATGTAACAGTAATTTGCTTAGGTCTGAAAATCATAGTAGGTTACTACTGACAGCAGTGACTAGTAGTTAATACTTCTGTTAGTTTCATTTTGGTTTGCTACATTTGGTAATAAAGTGGTGTCTCAAGAGGGACTACTGCAGAATTACACAATAATATTATGTTGAATCCAGAAAGTCAGGTACCAGAAGGTCAGGTGCCAGTTATATCAGTGTCAGTCAAGAGTGGTGTTGAAAGAGTTATATTCACTGAATGTAAAACAGGGTGGTGTTTTAATAAAAGAATTTAGTGAAATAATCTCAGTTTCCTGTACTGTCAACACAACAGAATAACTATGGTTTTAGCTGCCTAACATAGCCATCAGGTGCCTAAAGCCTTTTGCAGATAGATCTAGCCCTGGTACAGTAATGTCAGAAATATACCCTTCTTCATGGCACACTATGATTTCAAGTCTTCGCAGTGTCTTCAGCTGAATCTGTCATTGCTAATCAGCTCTAGAAATTAAAGCCTTAAATTGGATGTCCCCCAAAAAAGAGAGAGCACAAAATTCACCATTATGTCTGAAAAGCTGAGTTTAAATTATTTGATTAATGTGCCAGGGGTACAGTGTGGCAGAGATATGAATACAATACATTTCTGCAGGGTTACTTTCAGGAGCCTTGATCATTACAGTGTACTTGGTCTTCCGTCATTCTCTGCCTTCCTCACAGTGTGAACCTCATTCATGCTCACTATATGACTGCAGGTGTACGTTAGCTTTCCAAGTGTTTTTGAGAACTGATGATGTGTTATTTTATGATGGTCCCTACTATGACTATGTCTGGCTGATTCATGTTCACCTGAGCTGAATCTAGCCTATTCTTTACACAGATTTCTGCCCAACTTCTTCTTACATCCTGTATGATATTACATGGCAAACCTTTTCTCTTGCAGGAGGGAGGGGAGAGATCTTTTTTGTCTGAATAATTCTATGAGTTTTGTTTAAATGGGGAGATCTAGTGCTCCATTTCTCTGTGATATGATCATTGTTGTCTGTCTTGACATTTTTTAACTAATGGATTGTTGTGTGTATTGCTGATATCTCAATTGGTTATTGTTAATGTTAAATGGTTTAGGTTCATATTTCATCAAAATATGGTTTTGATGGTGCACTGAGTCTAGTGAGACTTCTTGGAAATGCTTTGCCCTTCTGTTTTTCTCATCTGCCTCAGCTATATGTATTTTCCATTCTTGCTGCTGCTTAGTCCATTTCTTGTTCATTTTAATATCCACAAATGGGTTTAGTCACTTGGTAAGTAGCTCTACCTACCTACTGTACCTGTGTCCTACATAATCTTCAGCTGCTAGTTCTTTTAAATGTCTCAATTTGTATTTCCTTAGATTGTTTTCAGGCTGGAATCAACCTTTGTTCGGAGTAGTTATGTCTCTAAGTCTCTGTATTCAGAGAAATTTCCATTCCTTGAGCCATGTGGTTGAGTTTGCTTCCTACTTTTCAGGCTGTTTCTGAAGGAAATTTCAGGAAAGGAAAAAGAAATTTCAGTTGGTACTTGAAGGAAAACTCACAAAATCATTTTTTTCTGGTAAAATATTATTGCACTGGCAATTAGTATTCCATTTTTATGGTCTAGGTTTGGACCTCCTTGTTTGATGTTACTGTATCGTAGCACAGCTATGTAAAGCCTAGATTAGACTATGACGGTTAGAATTGCACCAGTTTTGGTTAACAGTTGGATTTTTAATCACAAGTTGGCATCCTTAACACAGACTTCACAGTTTGATCCAAATATACCCTCCAGTTTTCACAAAGACTTTTTTTTCTCTGGGTTTGCTGAACACCAATAGATGGATATTTATGCTGATACACAGATAGGCACATTGTTGTCAGTGATGAATCTCATCACAGACATTATAGAGAAAACCAAGTCTCAGTGCTGTATTCCTGATCTAATGTATGATAAATTGCTTTGCAAAGATGGTTTGTGTACAGGGTAGAGTTATATAGAGATAAGCATTCTTACTTGCTTGGCAAGGCTGGTACATAAACAACCTGATCAACTGTAGTACCAGTGAGAGGCTCAAGAATGCTTAGAGAGGATAATATTTTTTAAAATTTTGGTTGATAACAATGGAAAAATATACTAGTGACTATCTGCAGTCAATAGTTTTCTAAAGACCTACAGTTTTCACCAGATTATTTTTATGGAAAATATCATATC
The DNA here is from genome assembly GCF_030463565.1 of Pelecanus crispus. Lineage (NCBI taxonomy): Eukaryota > Metazoa > Chordata > Aves > Pelecaniformes > Pelecanidae > Pelecanus > Pelecanus crispus. Next base: position 126,942,715 of record NC_134644.1, on the reverse strand, counting down.
ACATACAAAAATGCTGTCCCCTTTGAAATGTGAGTCCCTTTTGCATACTGCATCTAGTAAAGGAAACATCAGTATAATTTTGTAACAGGAGCAGAATAATGTATTTTGCCCAGAATACCTCACAAAAAAAGCAAACTGCTTGGGCTATCCAAACAAATTCAGCCTGAGGCAAACACCTGCCGTGCACATTTTTAGATCAAATGTTTAAAGTTTGGCAAAACTTAAAGAGAATCTTCTTTTGAGACAAGCAGTATCCTAGTTCTGCCTATGACAATATCTACTACATTTTATGTGATCCAGAACCTTGCAGTTTTACTGGATGAGACACCTTAGAAGTAAGTATGTGTTCTAAATGCAGAATGCATTTGTCTTATGAATAATTATAATTTTGGAAAATAAAATGAAACTTTGTTCATAGAGGGTCTGACTCTCTCTTTGCATTCTCAGGTGTAAAACAGGAACAGTTATATTCAGATTGATTGAATCTCACTAATTAAAAACAGCAGAGAGGAGAATTAGGTTTGTAATCATAACCCAATATAATGCTAGCATGTAGTCACTGGCCAGAACTGGCAATTGAAGCAGTCCAAGGAGTATGTTATTGGCTGAGAAAAAGCATCATGACTGAGTTCCATGTGCTGTTCATTTTGTGTGCTTAATAGGTCCACATGCCATTTGATGTTTAGTAAATAAGTAAACACCTCTAGTTTGGTGTCCGTTGTCAAATATGTCTGTAATCTGCATTGGCCTAGTCCTATGCAGCTAGACTGTGTAATAAAAGATAAGCCGGTGAAAATTTTGGGTTCCTGTGAACTGCCAGGCAGCAAAAGTAAAAAGCTTTCTGGTCTAAATAAGATACAGTTCCTTCTTTCTGTGTAGGATGTTGTTTCAATTTGCCTTTTTTTACTGTATAGAGAATCCAAATATTGTGATAGCACTAATTAATGAGGACCTAGAAACAATACCACTGGAATAATGAATTGGGCTTGAATAGGCCTCAGCTTCAAATAGTATCATATGCTTTTTATCCCAGTCTGATCCCTCAAATAAGAAATTACAGATTAGCTTAATTTCAATCATATTACTGCAAATCAGGCATGAATTTAATGAAGTATCTTGATTTATCATAAAAAAAACCTTTAAAGGTGAGAACAGAATAAGGTACCCTAAATCATAAGCTTCCTCTCCAGTAAGATAGCAAAGGCAGCTAATTTACACCTACTTTTCCAAAATTTATGCTGATATTATTGATGATATAAGTACCATATACAAACAAGGAATTAAACAAATATAGAGCCATATGCTCCCCTCTGCTGTGAGGCACAGAGGGGAGCCACAACATCAGTAAAGGAGAATAACAGTGAAGCCCCAACGTAGCAGCATGGCGAGGGCAACTCCTTGACAGTGTCATTCGTTCTCCCCAGCATCTCACAAAGGTGCATCTCCAGCAGAGCCATCAGCTCATCATCTCCTCGTTTGTAGGATGAGGACTGGGAGAAGTCACTTGCTGCAAAAATTGTCCCCTCCCAGCAAAAAAAAAACCCACCCCTCTTTGAAAGCTATTGCTCCTTCTTGCAGGATGAATTTTGTTTTGACACTTGCAGAAAGCCCTACAATCCCTTTAACAGAAGGTAGTTTTGTGGGGACAAACAGATTTGTATCAGCTGCTGCCATGGCAGGCACAAGAATGACAGAAACAAGGATCCTGGTGCTTCCTTTCATTTTGAATCCCCAAAATCTGGAGCTAGCTTCTCTTTTTGTTTCCTTTTTTCCTTCAGTCCTGCTCCTACAGCAAAGTAAATGTCAGAAACAAAGTGAATCTCATACAAATATTTGGCTCCAGTGCAATTCCTACACCTGACCACTGGAGATGCTGTTACCTTCTCTGTCAGCATTTGGTTTGATGTGTTGAGAATACTTAGGAAACAGCATGTTTCTCAAATAATGAAAAAAAAGCAGTGAAAACCGAAGGAGTTTGCAATAATGTTGTGTATGCAACTCATGCATGCCATGCCTTCTTAAGTCTCTACATGTGATCAAAATTTCAAAGATGAGGAACAGCAAATAACTAACTACATGTCTATTGTATGACCGAGAAGAGTCTCTAAGGGAAAAGTGTCGGTGTCTGTAGGGCTAGAGATATCATGGCAAAACCTATGAAGTCTACAGGCTGCTCTTGGGCTAGAAGAGCTCTTTAGCTAGGTTACTCAGGATTTTTCCATTTTAAATTGTTCCCTCAGCTAAGGGTCTGCAGTCGACTCAGGAGATTGCATGGCCCCTCCTAGGTCAGTGGGTCCATCAGTTTATTCTAAGCTTGCAGGTAACATTATTTCATCAAGCTGTTACTTTCTCACAGATATGTATTTCTGATTGTGTACTTCAATGTTATTTATGTTGCAATTAATATTGTAAAGTTAATAAATATTGGGTTTAGGCTCCATTATGCTGGACACAATAAAATGCATTCAAAATATGAGAGGCATTAGATGCAGGGATTCTTACAATAGTAACAACAGCTATCACAGACTTGTAATATGCAAGTGTTTATTCAGTTCTTTGAAACGAGAAATGTTAGTGAAGGTCGCATAGGACACCAGCCATTATAAGCTGTCAGTTTCTCAATAAATATTATAGCGATTTTCAAATAGCCAAGCCTCAAAATTTTTGAATTTCTTTTAATTCTGCCAAGACAAAAAACTGGGTAGCCATTGAACTGGATAGCCACCGAACCCTTTCACCATTCACTGACAAATCTTTTCATGTGCTGTCCCAACCACCATTTTCCTCATCCTGACAATATATCTTGCAATTATTTTAGCTTTTTACAGAAATGAGAATTTTGATAATCCAAAAGTAGTTCTCTACTTAATTTGTTTTTCTAGGGCTTACAGTAGGTTGTTTTATTAAGATGTCATAAGTTGTTATGTTTTTCTCCTCTCTCACCGCATTTTTTCAGACTCCAGAATGGTATCAAACACCATGAGACCTGAAAATAGTCGAATAAACAGCAGACCCACAGGAAGAGAGACATTTCAGGAAAAAAAAAAAAAATCCTAAAATAGGAGGAAAGGAGCAGAAAAGGCTCTTCTATCTGGAAAACATATTCCTATTTGGGTTCAGGTTTTGGCTGTGATTCAGATTGATATTTTTACATTTTCCCATTGAGTCTGTCTACCTTCCCTCATGTTATCTTTAATATACACTGGCAGGACTCAAAAAAACTATGTACAAAGATCTGCTTTAATATTTTACAGCCTCATTTACAAAGATGCAGAATACTCACAGCTTCCATAGAATCTAATGGGACTTGTGGAAACTCAGTACCTCTGAAAATCAGGCCATTAATTTTGAAAATGTGCATTAATTACTCTCTAGGCTGTAATAGCTCACTTGATATTACTATAATCTACATTCTTTTTGAAAAAGTGTATTTTTCACCTGGTACACTGCGCTTGCTCCTAAAGAGCAGTCATATCTTATCATGTAAAAGCTTCTTTATAACTGATCCAATTATTGACCTGTGGCATTGACCTTAATGAAATGTAATATTTCCAAAGGAATGGTACAATCCATTGTGTTAATCTGGTTGACAGGCATACTCTTGAAGGCCTCATGCTAAAAATAGCTGTGGAATTTATTGAAATAATTAACTTGATGAAACACAAAACCGTGTATTTCCACTAAGGAATAATTTAGGTGGTTTAAATTTCAATTTTCTAAATTGCAACTAGTCTAGAGTATGCAGCAATGTTTGCAGAATTTACCAAAACCCCCAGCTGTTTTCAGAAACATTCTGTGTTTGTAGATTTTCAGATCTCATTCAAGCATTTTTCTTCTAGACTGAGATCTGCCACACAGTGTTTATGAGTTCCAAATACTTGCACATTAAGGAAAAACTGATACCAGTCTTAACTATAGATTGTAACAATAATTACCATTAGCAAACAGCAAAAACCTATCCGGTAAGCACTCCCACTTTGAATTGTTTCAGTTAGGATCCTTTGCACCAAATGAGGTTCCTAGCATGTTATCTTTTCTATACATCTGTATAAAATCCTTTTTTTAAGTAGTGTCACTCTCAGCCACCGCATTCAGTGCAATTTAGTGCTGTTAGATGCTTTCATGTCACATGGTTATAGCTAGGTAGATTAATAGGATCTTCTATCTGGAAATTTCTTTCCTGTTATTGTTCTCCCTGAGCAGTTGATGGCTAAGTTAATTCTCTTTAGTTTTGTCATGCACTAAAGCACACATTGCCAAGCTATGATAAGCTTTACACAGGGAAAAAAAAAAAAAAAAAAGCCCTTGTGTCCATCAAAGTCTTAAACTTGCATTTTAAACTTTGGCCTGACCTGATGTGCCATTCAAAAAGCTTCAAAAGATTATTTTTTTAAGAAAGGTTCAATATGTCCCGAGGCTATCGGTTTTGAGTTAAACTGGGTGAAGTAGAAATATTTTACTCATCAGCTTTGCAGTCACAGAGTTTGCCTCAGCTAGAACAAAACTGCTGAGGCATTTAGAGAAAATTAACCCCCCATCCTGGCAGCCAGATGTGACTGGTTTCTGATGAATGCACATGAGTGGGCTGAAAAACCAAGAGACTGTGAAATTCCTGTCAGGTCCATACAGCGCAGAATGGGCTATTGACTGCTTTCTATATTTCCCTCCATCATTCTTCTTGAACGCTGCCATTAATTTCCTCTCCTGCTCTGACTTGGGAATTTAATTTTTTTTCCTTTTTTTTTTCCCCCTCCCCCCGCTCCTCTTTTCTTGCCTCTTCCCCCTGCCCCGACCCCCGTTCCCGTTGCCATCGCCGTCGCCGTCGCTGTTCCCGTTGGCGTTCCCGTTGCCGTTCCCGTGGCCGTGGGCATCCCAGCTGCGGGCGCTGCAGAGGCGGCGGCGCGGGGCGCTGGCGGCACGGTGGAGCCAGCGTGGCCTCTCCATCCAGGCTGGGCTGGCGAGGATCCAGGCAGCCTCTCAGGAGAACGCTCAGAAAATATTAGCTGTGCAGGTAGGTGATTGCAGGGAAGTCGGAAAGATCATTCTGATCTAGATTGAAAAGCAAATGATGGGTAGTGTGATGAAGCATTAAAACCATATCCCATCAGAGTTTTATAAATTTTTAACCTCTTTAATAAACTGGAATTGCATGAAGGATGAATTCAGTAAGTTAGCACATATACCATGCGTAGTTTGAAAAAAAGGGGGAGATGAGATTTGTTTCTCACAAACCTCTGAAAAGATTATTATAAATACATTGGATATAAACATTTGAAACATAGAGCGGCGTTAGCACTGATGCTCTGTTGTTTTAGAAGATGTTATTGTGTCCTGTTTTGTGCAAATATTATTTCCGTGGTAAACAATATTACCATTTTCACTGTATTCATATTTAAATTCTTTAGCGTGAGACTATTTTTTTAGAAGTATCACACCTTCCTAGCTCAGTTGTATGATGGCTTTCCCTTATTTGTAAAAAAAAGCAACATTGGGGTGTTACGAGATTTAAAAATGGTTTCCAGCAATCTACGGTTTTTCATTTTACAACTTGTGCCCTGGATATATATATTTACTAGGGAAAATAACTACTATACAATATAGTTTGAATGTTCTTCTTTTTGTCTTGTGCTATGGTATCATATTCATATATCTGTAAAGCCACTCCTTTCAATCTCTTCCCACAGTTAATAGCCATAACCAGATGGCGTTTGTGAAGGGTTTTTAAAAGACTTAAGTGAAAAATTTCTTCAGACTTATTCCTTGCAAAAGAAGTTATGTTGCTGATGCAGCTTTAGTGTAGCATATTCTTATAAATCTTGTTTTCTAATTTTTAACAGTTAGGCTTTGTTGTATGATTGCAGAAACAATTTTATTACATTTTAGTATTATGTAATTACACCTCACAGTTAATGCCTGATGCATCACAGTAAAAGCTAATTTGAATAAGTTCTAGAATTCCGTTAAACTGCATCAGCATCAAGATCTCATTTCAGTATCTCACTAAGAGGATTTTCATGTTAAAATTCCAAGTTTCCGTATATGTTCTACTTCTGTAAAAGATTTAGAAGATCCTAGTCATATTAAAATCAGAAAGTCAAGAAAAAAAATAATTAAGATAAAAATATAATCAGATTTTATACTTTATTAATGATTTCTAATACTCTTAATTTTATGGATTTTTTGAGGGTGTTATATGTGCTAAATATTGCACTGACCTGTGTGCCAGTAAAAACAGGTAAGCTGGGAACTACACCTTTTTTCATTCAAATTTCTCATTTAGCACTTAAAAAACTGGAAAAGCTTCTTTTTGATTTTTGCGGGGGGATAGCTGGGATGATTTCTGTTTTCTCCTGTGTTCAACTGCTCCAATAGTGAGTGAAGAACAGAGGTGATCAGTGTGCAGCCTAAAGCTCATAAATAATAACAACAGTGACGTGGAAGCCACAGGTGGCAGTTGGTTTCCTCACACATGAACCTTTGCATTAATCTAATGTTACACAGTATTTTAATAGCCGTACTGTGAACCTCATATACAATTGAACTCTTACGTCAATAACTAGTCCACATTACAATGAATGAGTTTTGCAGAAATCCTTCACCTTAGTATAATTTTTTCCATGCATGCTCTTCATGCTGAGAAGCTGTGTCTGTAAATCTTGTCACCCTGAATAACTCAACTAACTAGAGATGGGCCTAAACTAAGCTTTTAGACGTAAGCCTTAGCAACATTTGGGGGTGTTCAGATCTGAGTAGCTCAGACCTACCAAAGACAATATTTTGTTCCAGGTCTGGACAACATTCTGTTCCCTATCTGCTTTCACTATCCATGACATCCTTTTCTGATATTCTGATCCTTTTCTGGTATTCTGATAGTATTGCTGTGTTTTTATGCAGTTTGACTGATAATAACTTACTATTAAAATAGTGAATAAGGAAAATATATAAAATTAAAATGGAAACTAGTTCAGCTAAGAGCAATTACCAAGGTGTATAGAAGAGTATTTACTTTCAGCAATTTTTATATTTTAGAAGTCTTGGCAGTGATTTATTTGTGTATGGACCAGTGTCTTTGTTTTATCTGTGTTATTGTCAGATCAATCTATCCTTCTGTCAATTAAGTTCCTCTATTGATGACATTCAGCATAGTGGCACGCACTTCCAAAATAAAATCTGGCAGCCGTTCCTCAACGTTCCTTTTCTCTCAGCAAGAAATACCCCGAGTTTGTTGTTCCTAGCGGCTGGCTCGCATTAAAGTGTGAGGATGAGAACTCGCTGCGCCGAGCGGTGTGCGAGTGTGCAGCAAAAAGGTGATTCCTGCTCACGAGAGTTTGCGTCCCAGCAGCTACCTTGCCGAGAGCAAACTGGAGCAGGTGAATCACAGAGGAAGAGTGAATTAGAAGAGGCAGTAGATACAGTACATTGGCTGCCTAAGTGTTTTCTAATATTTTACAGAAGCCATGACCTGGGTGAGATCCAAAGAGAGACTTAAAAGTAGATAATGGAGGGGGTTTTGGCCTTTTCACCAGGTACTTTTTAACTAGTAACACTCTCCAGTTATACATAGCAGCAGTGTTTTGGGAGAGTTATGATGTGAAAACCAAGGACTGCCTCAGACTGGAAGACAGATGTGACCAGGGTTTCATCATTACTAGTCTACACTACTAAGCCTATTTTTAAAAGTCTAGACTTGCCTTCCAATTGCTTCCAATGGTGCAGATAGACCATAGTGCCTGTAAGACTTGGCGCTTGAGAAGGAAGAACAGTGCCTATAATAAGGCGGCGACATTGCCAAAGCCATTAGTGAGGTGGATGTTTCCAGTAACAGGTATTGGTGGAGTTAGTCATCACCTTTAATAAACACCAAAAAAAGCAAAACCTTAGGAGGGATCCCACTTAACAGCACAGTGCTTCTGTTAATGATAATTTGAAAAAAACCTAGATGCTTGCAATTACATCTCCTTAAAACTTTCAAATTAAGAGAAGAGCTTTACAATGATGGCAAGCTCCTATGATGTCTGGTCTCTCAAATTCATTTCAGAAAGAATTATATGCAGTACCAGTCCCAATTTCTGTCAGCATCAAGCCTGGCATTGATGCCAGAGATTTGCTGTTGGTCATCCACCCCTACTAGTTAAGCAGGGATCTGAGCTCGGTCTTAATACCAGGCTTCCTTCCCTGTCACACTGCTAATGCGTGCCCTTGGGCTGAGCGTGCCCTTGGGCTGAGAGCCGACTGGTATTGGTAATTGTACTAAACTGAACTGGGGTGCTCAGGCTGAGTGCAACGCAAGGCAGCGTGTCCCCTGGAGCATGCGGCTAATGTACGCGTCCCCTCTGGGGATGCTGCTGCCCCCAGAAGCAGCAGCCTGGCCATAAAAGGCTGCCGCATGTCATCACCATCTTAAATGTCCTAGGGCCAGAATCTCTGCTTTGCCATGATTATGTGTAAGGTAGCAAAGGCAAAAAGTCCCTTGTTTCCTCCGTGGCTCCCTGCCCAACCTTAGCACCGGCTGTACACGTTTTTGGTCTGCCTGGCCCTACCCACCAGCAGCGCCCTTTACCAGGGAATCATAACCAGAACACACTGCCTTCTGGATGCACCTGCTTTTGGCTCTCTATTCTGAGAAAGAAGACCAAAACACATTCTTCAGTACGTAGCAGAAATGTGTATATGCTTACTGAGCTCCTACCATGGTTATGTGACTGAAGACATGTTAATATTATCCAAATAAGTTAAAATTATCCAAAACACCAACAATATGAGTGTGAACCATGAAGGGAGAATTATGGCAGTCAACCTCTAGTAAATACTAGCTTTTCCCATTTTTTTGCTAAGGGTGATTAGTCTATGTTGTACATTGTGACATTAATAGATTTTTTCTTTTTAAACAAAATGCCATTTTAATTTATTTAAGCCCTTTTATTTCAATCAAACTTTTAAATATATATTCCCTGGTTTTTACCATGATCCTTGTAGCCATTTTGCTCTTTCAACATTTAATATTTGCATTGGAAATAGGAATGATGAACTGATTACTTAGTGTCCATATATTTTGTGAACATACTTCTGGCAGAAAATGAAATTTTAAAATTCAGCATTTCAATTGTGATGTTAAAAAAAGGGATAAGAGATTCTTCCATAGCAATAGCAAAGAATAAATATGTTGGCAATCAAATCAACTGCTAGAGCAGGGATCAATGACTGAAATTATTTATACTTTCAATTTTGGCTCTTCACCTATTTTATTTTTTGTAGAGCAAAGTGCAGGACTGTTTCTTGGGCAAGACTATTTCATCTTCTTATGCTCTACCTTTTTTCTAACCCATTTAAAGTTTTAAAAATTCCTTTACTGCTGTCTGATTGCAACTAGTGGCAGAGTTTGAGAGATTAGAATTGCAGTGCATGAAGTGCACTAGAAGTGCATTAGGAGTGCGTGAGCACTGCTCTGCTCTTTCATTCTGGGCAGTTTACATACACGCTTAACAGCTCTGAAAAGAGACTGTTTTTATCATGGTAGTCAACAAAAGTTCTATGAGTTCCATTGTAGATTACACTGACTCTTCATGTAAACTTAATTATCTTAATAGTCAAAGGACATCCTATGTGGTAGGAGAGGAGCAAAGACTATTGCTGAAGTCAGCAGCAGTTTTTCTTCAAATAAAAGCTGCATGGAGATCTCTTCTAATCAGGGTTTGAAGAAATGCAACAGAGCAATGTGGGGAAAATTTCACCATCACAGTTGCTGCACTCCATATTTTATATTTTGCTGGAGGACTGCAGTCTTCAAAAATCTTTCTACAATTACTAAATACACTTCTAATCCAGAAGAAAATAATAAAAGTAATCTCTTTAATTTAGAAAAAAAATGATAAAAAAATAAAATCTATTTTCCCAAAAGTGTATAGGCAAGGTATTTGTTATGTTAACGTTTTTTGTTTTCTCAATAATATTTTGGAGTTTCAATAACTTGGCTCTTGAGAAAGTTCAATTAGCTATCTAATTGCAAAAATGATATATGATGGCAGGTGTAGCTTTATTTAGGACTGTGGCTGTGCTTTAATACTGACAGTCTTCAATTTAGTCCATCCTTTTAGATGATTTATCTTGACTATAGTTCTGTCAGAATTATTTGGGGGGCCAAAGTGCTAACAAAATGATAGCATAATTGCTACCTCATAGTAACTTTAAAGGATTTCATATATACTTCTTCTGATGGTGGCATGACAAAGGTACCTTTCTAATAAATACAAGGTTATTGGCTAAATTTTTAAAGATCTGCACCTTTGATAGCCATTCACACTGATGCAAAGTGATATAAAAATACATCATGAGGACTTAGAGTTTGGAAACTTCTTGGTTGGTAGCAGTTTTACCCATTTTCGTTAGGTGGAAATTGCTAGATAAGGCACAAAGGAATGAAGCATCAACCCACAGACCGTCGCTTTGACTGCAGAATGCTGTGATGATTTATACATTTTCTGCAGATTTACTCAAGTTGCTTGATTATCCTGAAATCTTTAAAAACTTTTTGGCAAAACTCTTGTAGTTCAAAATAATTCCACTGTACTGAATGACACCAGTTTACACTAGAAAAATTTTTTATCTATTTTGTATGGTCTTTATTTGGGCAATTTTTTAGAGGTCACCAGAGAAAGGACTCTTCTTTACCAAGGCTTTGAAACTTTGCTGAATCTACTGTGGGAATCTCAGTGGATACTGCATCTTACTGGAGGAAATGTTTTACTGACTGTGCAAAATCTGTGGTTTTCATGGCATCCTGGTCTACCTCCTTACAGGAAAGAGCCAGTGCAGTTCCACTAACTGGCCAGGACCAGCTATAATCCTACGTGTTAAAAGCAGTGTTTGCCCTTTTGCTTTCTGAAAAGCACTCATTCTTAACTTGCTTCTTAGCTGTCAGATGGTAGTCAATTTAAGTACATCTTTTGTTCTCTAACTTATTAACACAGGTGTGTTATGGTGTCCCTCAGGGCTGACGCTCTTCCAAATCTGTACGCCTTCTCTTTTATTTTTCTCTGTTATAGGTTGAGTTATCACCATTTATGCTGATTACACTCAGTTGGTCTTTTTTGCCTGCTGATTTCACTTTAGCAGTCTTGCTGTTTCTGCCTTGTCTTGGAGACATATGGGGTTGGATGACAGATAACTTTTCTTAAGGGGACATGGCTACACACCTTTTAATTAGTTCTAAGCTTTTGTATTCAGTCACATTTATTCACAGTAGCCATTTAAAATGTTCAAGTTAAATTTTTCTGGTTTTATTATTAATTTATAAAATATTTATTTTGTACACTTAAAGGGGAATTGAGACCAGCTATTTTTGCTTCTGCTCATGGGGGTAATGTTTCTGAGTTGAAAAATTTGTTACTTAATTATTAGGGTTCTAAAGAAACGTGGAAATCAGCATCCAATATATAGTTTCTAAAAATATATGGCTTTCCTCTCAAATGCTTATGAATTTTGGATAATAACATCTGGAATTCTTCAAAATACATTCTCACATTTTATTTCAATCATTAAAGTGATTATTTTTGTGCAGATTTTTCTAGGTGAAGTTGATGACCCTGACAAGCATTCACCAAAATCTTTGAATTTACTTATCATGTAGGTGTAGTGTCAAATACATCTGCCATGGAATAGGCACACAAAATGTTCATGACCATTTATTTTGTTGCTGCATGATGAGAAGGACCCTTCTAGTGAGAGAGTGGAAAGTAAACTCAAAATAAGCCCCATTCATAGAAGAAATTAGAACCTGCTTCATTTCTTTACCTCTTTTTCATGGTCTGTGATTTTGCTTATCACATGACAAAACTCTGATGCCTTTACTCTGTCATAATTTCCTTTACCATTTTTGAAGTGAAGTGTACATATCATTTGGCATAACTCAGTTGCATTCAGGTTTTTGTGCTTTAGTGCACCAAGCTTCTTATGCTTCACATAAACTCTTTCTTTTTCAAAGCATCATGCCCAAAAGCTGATATAACCACAAACATTTCCTGGCATGAATAGGAACAGCTATAGTGGCCTTACCTGGCTAATTCTTCTATGGCTTCACTCGAAAGTTTCACTATATGAAGTAAATGTGATATGAAGCAAATAATTTAGAAATGTGGCTGTCATCTAAAAGCTCTAGTGCATAGTAGGAAGATAAAGACAAACAGTTCTGCTAGCTGCCTGTCAATGACAGAGGCTAGAAGATGGTCTCTGCAAACGAAAAAAATTAGTCTCATATTTTTAAGATTAACCTGACCAGGATTGTTGTGGTGATGAATTATTTAGTTTGCTTGCAGGTGTACATTTTCAATATACAATTTTCGTGCAGAAATATGTATGAGTATTTTGAGTAATAAAAATTGTGACCTAAGAGAAAATGGAAGGATGACATCTAGTAAAGGAGATCTATTTTTAAATTTCTTTTAAAAGGAGAATTCCTATGAGTTACATTTCTTCAGTATCCACCACCACTTACTGGAATCTATCTCTGTATGTTACCAGAGTAGCCCTAATTGTCCACTTTCTTACACTTTCTAACATCCACCCACAGAAATGTCTCAATAATTTAAAATATGATGACTAGTAAAAATGTATAGATACTTTTTTTTAATAAAGAAACACAAGTTTACAGAATTAAAAGTTTACTACAAGTAACTTGATATCTGACTTTAACCAATGATGAGATTACTAGACAAACTTCATTTCTCATTGAGCAAAAATTATTCTCCCATTAAAGAGAAATAGAATCCAGAAATGTAGTCTATGAATTCATATTCTTTCCACCTGTAACTCTGATAACTTTCATTTGTGGGCCAAACGCTCAAAACTCCAGTCAAATGTGAGGAACTGGCAAGCTTATTATCTCTGCTGCTTTTATTGTCAGCAGGGCTACTCAAACCAGTAGGTCTTAAAAGACAAGAAGAGAGAAACTGCGTGACTTCCAGCTTCTTAAAAATTGATCCACTGAGTCATGTCACTGCTACAGCAATCTTTAAGCCTCGGATTATTCTCTGTACTCCCTGACAGAGTTTAAAACTTGATGGAATAAAAATGTGCTGAAGCACTGTATCATGAATTGAAAAGTTTTCAAAAAACAATAAAGTTATTGTGCTTGATGCCTTTTCCAGAATTTGAAGACTACTGGATTTCTATTTCTTGAAGTAGCATAAATTTTACTTGTTTAGTTAAATAACTAAAACCTGTGTTGAAATGTTTACACAAAATAGGCTGAATTAAGTTTATAGAAATAACTGCAATCCTAACATTTCCAAATTGAGTACTTGGTTTTGTGATCTTAACAATTTTCTTTTAAGATCTTTTTTAAAACTTAAAAATTTCCAAGACTATAAGCCATCATATTGACACCTATCTTGATCATCAGCAGAATTAGTGCCCATACAGTTATCTGCCACTTTAACTAATGGAGTAAATAACAACTGTAGTAGGCTGTCTTGTTCAGTAATTTATTGCTCAGCCTTTTTATGTAATTGAAGACCCTCCAGCTCATAGTCTCCGCTTTTCCCAACCCAGTGCTGGTGCTACATCTCATCCCAGATGAATGTCAGACCTCTGTCCTGCACCCAACTTGTTCTCAGACTGCTGGCCCAGCCATTTCTGCTCTCCTTTCAAGCTCCTTTTCCAGCCTTAGTCTCTGGCACTACCTATTGATTTCCATTTTCCTCTGTTTCCTCGTTGCTTCCTCAGGTCCCAGACTGTCCTTTTTTTTGCAACCAGTGGTCACCTTCTTCCACCTTCCAGCCTCTGAGACCTGCCAATTCAGGTCTCTACCCTCACCTGACAGACCACTGACAGTTTTCCTTCTCTGCAGCCCAATTTTATCTCCCCATAAGCTTTCTCCAAATCTAACTGTTGCTCCATTTTTGGCTCTTGTTCTGTCACATTCAAATCAAGCAATTTCCTCCATCATAGACTCCTAAAATCATAAAATAATTTAGAATGGAAAAGACCTTTAAGATCATCAAGTCCAACTGTTAAGCTAGCACTGCCAAGTCCACCACTAAACCATGCCCCTAAGTGCCACGTCTAACATCTACTGGGCAAAATGAAAGCACAGGCAGGACACCTCTATTCTAAGGCCCCTAGACCCAACCCAAACCACAGCAGTCCTGAGATACTACTGCTGGAGAAGTCTTACCTATTGCAAGGCTCAAGTTTGTAAACATGTAGTTTTCAGAGTTACTGAACTCAAGCTGAAATTTACCAAGCATGGTCAAACTGTGTTTTCAGAGCTTCATGGCTCTGAAATTTTGTTGGCAGTAGTGTAGGACTCGTTTTTGTAATTTTTGAAGTTTACCAAAGAAATCAAGCATTTGAGCCCAATGCCTGAATTTTGGATAAACTGTTAAAAAAAAAAAAAATTATAATGGATCCTATAAAAGCAAATGCTTGGCGACTTTCATAATATGCAATGGGAGTCCTTCCTATTATAGAAAAATTAGTTGAAGTAGTTTAAACACCAGTGGTTCAAAATCCAGCAATAATTAATTCAAGTTCTTCCTAGCAAAATGTATAGGAATCCTTGATTCTCTTTGCAGAGCTTAGGTGTCTTCGTTTGAGTAGGTGTGTTATGAATATCTGGGACAATATGGGAAAGCACATACACTGTCAAAATCTCTCAAAGTATTGTATTATGGTTCTGTGAAAAGTTTGTGCGGTTTTTCTTCCAGAGAAGCATAACCATTTCTCATCTGTAATGTTATTTTCCTAAATCACGTTTTGTCCTGATCAGAGCAATAGTACGGAATAGCAGGAAAGCCATCATTTTCTTAAGCAGTACTAGCTAAACAAAAGAAAACAGAGTTTGAATGTACATTATATTTCTACCAGCTGTGATGAGAAATACCTGTATAGCAACAGAGTGAACAACTTTCTACATAGTTCCATTTAAGGTAAAATGCAGTGTTTCTGAGACTTTTACGTGAAAATAACTATACATATTTAGGTACTGGGTTCAAGGTTAAGGCCAAATTGTAGGTAACATTGAGGTTTATGATGATGATTCTGTAGCTTGTGAATCTCTCTCTTGAGACCTATGACAAAATGCTCAAAGGTCAATCATTTGGATCACAAGACTCCCTTCGTAAGCAAAACCAAAACAGTTTTGTGTGTATCTACTCCTTCAAGAAGCCAGTGGTAGTTTTAAATGACAAAAGAATACAGCAATGAGATGACAAGACAGACAGTTATTCAGTTGTTATGTGTCAAAAAGAAAAGGAAACGACAGTTCATAGATTTGCTTTTCCAGCAATTGACAGAAGCCTTCAGTGTATAATTAAGAAAAGTTATATAAAAGCCCATTTTTAGGAAGACAAGATTAAGGATAGGATTTATGAAGTTATACTGTTGCCAAATGAGCAAATGCTTAGATCTGGTTTTATAAATAAAAACTAAGAAATCAAATTTCTTTATCCAGTACAGTGAGTAAAGAATCAGAGAAATGACATTTTAAATTAGTTATTCAACCTTGCAACATCACTTTGGGCTATCTGAAGTTTAGTAACCTCCTTCTACCCATTTTAAACATATATCAAAACACAGGTTTAATGATGAACTGTTTACATGTTGAAAGCTCCTTTTTGGCAGGTCTTCCGTTTTTGTCGTTACCTGAATTAATTATGGTAGTTCAGAACATCTCTAGTAAACATGCTGATATATCATAGATTATAAACTCATCTACTGAACTCTTAACCATGGTTGCAAAGTAGATTATTTTATTTAAAGACAGCAGTTTAAAAATTTAGACATTTAATTTAATTATCCTCTCCCAGAAGTATAAGAAGAAATCAGAATCCTAGTGTGAATAGCATTATACTTGCATAAGAAAACTTACAGGAACATTTTTGCCTCAAACTCAATAATTTTATTTATAATCACTAACTATGTTTTTGTTTTACAGAACCAGTATGATTTGGAAAAAGAATAAAATTGCTTTTAAAGTACAAAAATAATTATGAACCACTTGAAATGTAATGTCTGTATTTTATTTCTCATCAGAATTCATTAGTGTGTAACATCAATAATTTAGCCCATCATTTGCCAACACTGACTTGGCTCAGTAGTTCAATCATGTAACCCTGTAAACTCACTTTCCATTAAAATGAATGTTGCTGACAAAGGATAACTAAAGAGATACTTCATTTATTAGCTAAAGAGATACTTCATTTATCAACATTTTTAAATTAGGAGTTTGGGACCACAGACACTTAGCTGGATAAATTATTCAAAGGAATCTTTGCATTAGGCCTAAAGATGTTTGTAGAATCAAATACAATGTTATCCAGAATTATAACTGCCTTTCATTTGTGTAACATGTAATTCACAGTATACTATTCCAGAAACCAACAGAGCCACCTGCAGAGAATCAAATGACCTACCGGAATGAAATCCTGACTGTCATGTGCAAAATTATAAAATGTGTAATAGTTATCCCGTATTTTGATTGACTCAATCAAGCATTTCCCACGGAAAACTCCTTACAAGAAACTTCTTGCAACAGGCACTATAATCTTCCAGAGTTGCATCTGAGGTATTAAATGCTTTACATTATTTTACTACGAGCAGCTTCTTCAAATCCAGTCATTATCTTCTCCAAAGGCATCCGTTAAAAACATTCAGGTTTCAGATATGATGTCTCAGCTTGTTGCTTCTCCAGCCTTTTTCCTAGCTGCCTATTCTTTCTTACGAGGATACTGGCTTCATTTTCTAAACTTCAGTCCTTTTTATTTTTTTGCTGACATACTATAAGTTGGATGTAAACATTTCTTTTATGAAATAAATAGCTACCTGAAGCATATGAGGACAAAGTTAGGAATAAAATAAAAACCTCTCATATCATGTCTTCTGCCTATGCCTGGGAAGAAAGATCTGGAAACCAAATCCTTCCTGAGGACAAATCAGTAAACATCTGTCACAGGATCGACATAACATGACTGTCATCTGACTGTGTACTCTGGAGGGCTGCTGCTAGCAGTACAGAAGGAACCAATTAAGGACAGAAGCAGAAAGCGAATAAAAATGTTATAATACCAGTTTGGTGCGAGCCACGACATCACTGTCCATTCTCCTTACTCTTTTCTGTCTGAGCTTATATGGTTTCTCTAGAAAGTATTCCCATCTTCATCTCAAACTTTGCATTGGAGGTATTCTTAACCTAGAGACAAGAACTGCTCCTCCTTCGAGCGATGTTCCAAGTAAATCTTGTTACAGTCTTGGTGCTCACAGGCTGCTATAAATACATTCTTATGATACTCCAGGCTGAGGAGTGAGGGATCAAATTTAGGTCTTCATTTGCAAGCGTTCTCATATGAAGTATTTTTTTTTAAAATGAATGTGATATTTTCTCTGAGCCTGAGCACTGTGGTAACTGAGCATGTACGTGGTAGCAGAGCAGAAATATGTATTTGAGACAGAGGAAAAGATGCTATTATCAGCTAATTCGGGGGACTGAGGAGCTTTGTACAAGGAAATCTTTTCTGTAAATTCTTCTCTTTTTTGTGAGGGGAGAGTGGGGTGGAAAGGATTACGCCTTAGAGAACTACTCAGTTCTCTGGAATAATTTTGAAGAAAATGAGAACAGAAGCAGTTCTCTCTTAATAGTGCTGTATTTGTCTTCCCTATAATATTCAGCATTGCTACAAGGGTATGCAATCTGTATCATCACTTGACTCAGCAACACTTTTGGTGCTCCTACTGGCACTGGAACAAAAAGCTGAGAGTTGAAGACTCAGGAAGAGCAGTTTCTTTCTCACACTTAACTCTCCTCCAAAACTCTGATGGGTCACAGCAGTTTCACTGAGTTGCTTTAGCATGCCAGCTTGTCACAGCTATCGTGGAATTTTACTGGAGCGTTTTAATTATCTATAATAACTCCAGAAAATCCCCTTTTTCATTTGGCACAGATTTTTCAAAGCTATGAGTTTTAGTTTTATTACAATTTCTAAAACAAGAAAATGAAAGAGTACACCAAACAAGGAGATTTTTAATGCTATGCTTCACTCCAATTAACCTTTAGGGACTAAGAAGTCTTGCAAAATAAAAAACATACTTCAGACTGGTCTCACTGAAGTCAGTGATGAAGTTAGGCTGGCTTCCTTAGATACAGCACTGTTTTCCTCAGGGTGAAGGCAGAACAATCTGAGTCAATATACATGCTCTCACTATTGCCTTGTAGTGAAACCTTTATTCTGAGGGCTAAAATTGCATCTGTGTTTTCAAAGTAAATGTTGTGGTGATAGTTTTGTTATCATCTTGATGGCCTAACAACATAAGTAAGGCAGGTTTTATAAGACAAGACACTATCTTTTATAAGACTGGAAAAAAAGACAAGCTTTTGAGTACACAAGCTCTTCCTGTTAGCATCATTTCTTGTATCTTTGATAACTATCTGGGAGGGTGTTGAGCACTATGTTCTCAGTTTCAGTGATATATTCATTGATAATCTAATTATTGCTCAGTTTAAAATGTATATATATTATTATGCAGCAAAGACTACCACATGTATTCTGGTCTTTCTTAGATCTTAATATCTTATTTAACTCACTGTAATAACAATTCTCCGCATTTTGTAGTGACTTCTTTGGCCTATACAGATGACGAGTCTAACCACTGCTGGTGTTATACTATTACCTTTCTTTTCCTTTTATTTCTCATTCTTTTTAATTCCTACTTCTTTCTTCTTAACAGGTAGAGTCTGAAAGATAGGGAAAATTTGGAGGAGATGAGGAAGGAAAGGATTTGACTAGATAGGTCAGATTAACATTTCAGATTAGCAATCTAAAACATGATGATGCAGTCTTCTGAAATAATTCATGGTTTTTCTTTGGTTTCTCTAGTTTTCTCAGTTTCATATGTCTCAAGGATAACAGGCATTTGTCATCTTTCTTCTATTGATCATCAAAGAACTGAGATTTTCCTGTATATAAAACACCAGAACTTTTTATTGCTTTATAGTCCCTCAGACAGCATATAATTCTGGAGCTCAATCTGTAATAGCCTGACAGCGCCAGTGTCACCCTGACAGATACGCTGCTGCCCAATAACCATTCAGGTTGAGAAGTCATGCGCTTTAGCTTCACCAGTATGATTTCTGCCTTACCAAGATCAACGTCCAGAAAAGTGGCCTGTTTGGGCTGCCATTTGATTTGGAATAATTTAAGAAACTTTTAAGTAGACTTGTGTCTTTAAATAGCACTTTCCTGTTAGGGAATATCGAAGATTTTTCCTTTTCAAAACTAAAATAATCTTTTATTGGAGCAAATTATGGCAGAAGTACGAATGATTTTGGTGCTAAATCAACTTCCTTCGAGAGGGAGAGAGGCCTGTGAGGGGTGTGTGGATGCCCTCTGAAGCAGCATTTGCAGTTTTTTGTCCCTTCTGTATGATGGAGGCAACTGCAGGCTATGGACACTAGTGTCCTTGGGGACATGATGGAGAGAAACCTGAGTGAGCCACTCCATGAGTTTCCCCCTTCCAAGTTATAATATTCATTGAACAATAATATTTTGCTAAGCTAAAATTTTTGAGGATAAATCTTATGGGAAATTGAGCTTCAAGTGCTGTTTAGACAGTTATTATTTGACTACAGGCATGATGTTTCAAGAAAGGAATTTACATGGCCAAAGTTCATTCCTTGTTCTCTTTTTTTCCATTCTTTCCTCCAGCAAATGAGTCCTTCTAGGCCTCCTGAAAGGAGAATCATTATAAAATAGGTTTCATCAGTAAAAGAATCAAGTTACTCACGTCTTGTTAAAGTTTCGCAGTCTGGCTCGGACATATCCACATGTCATACCTCACTGTTCTGGCACTGTTCTGTTAGGTAGAACAGCTGACAAATGCAAAGCCACTAAGGGCTGTTCAGGACTCAGGGACTGATTTTGATACTATTCTGTGTTTTAAATCCATTAATTTCATTCTAGTTACACCTGATTTACATCTGTGTGAAAATCAAACATGAAGTTTGCCTTGTATTTTTAGTCTTTATTTCTATTTGAGAACTACTAGTATATGATACTGTCAGACTAATGGAGAAAACTGAAGACGAGTGACCATATTTTATGCCATTGTATATTTAAAATAAATGTTTTCAGTTTCTAAAATTAAATAATGATTTTTTTTTCACTGAAATGCTAATAAAACATATGACTGTCATAAACTTAATTTCCTTAGTACATTTTATAGGCACTGTAAAATGCAGCTTCTTTCCTAGGAAGCTGAACTTTTTTAGGGAAAGGAGTGGAAATCTTCCCACGACCCAGTGCTTCATAAACAGGTGATCGAAATGGCAACTAGAATAAAATTAAACACTTCCTCAGTAACAACTATGCTGAGAATCAAATTGCTGTCCCACTGAAGTCTACAGCCTAATTTGAGAATTCATTTTACATGAATGTAATCCATTGATTTAAATCGTTCATTGAAATCAGATCAGAGATATAATGTACAGGTTTTTTTTCTTTTTATTTCAGTAGTGACGGAATACATCCACAGCTCTCGGTTTTCAGTTAATGGGAACCCAGATGCATGCTAAACCTTGGCCCTAGGCAGACGTATCAGTATCATTTTGTCAATGAGCCAGCACAGAAAATCTTTCTTTAAGACAATTCAATCTAATCTTAAATGTTTTATTAAATCAATTTTGAAATCAAGTCAGTGTCATTAATAAACTATCATTTGATGATTAGTTTTCCCGCTTGTAAACATTAGTTACTAAAAATAACATTCAGCTAAATTTACAATATATGTTAATATTACCTTCATTTTATTACTAAAAGACAGTACATCAGATCCAAATAAAAGGTATTGATACTCCAGACAAGATTGTTCTGGTGGTGGTCGTTTTAGTTATTTAAAAACAAACAAACAAACAAACAACTGAATTGTTGAACTGCTCTCAATTCCAGAACATCCAGAACACCAAGAAAAGTGGCACAGATTCCAATGCTAGCTTATCATAGGATCATAGAATGCTTTGGGTTGGAAGGGACCTTTAGAGGTCATCTAGCCCAACCCCCCTGCAGTGAGCAGGGACAGCTTTAACCAGATCAGGTTGCTCAGAGCCCCGTCCAACCTGACCTCGAATGTTGCCAGGGATGGGGCCTCCACCACCTCTCTGGGCAACCTGTTCCAGTGCTTCACCACCCTCAGTGTAAAAAATTTCTTCCTTATGTCTAGTCTAAATCTATTCTTCTTTAGTTGAAATCCATTATTCCTTGTCCTGTCACAATAGGCCCTGTTAAAAAGATTCTCCCCATCTTTCCTGTAGGCTCCCTTTAAGTACTGGAAGGTCGCAATAAGGTCTCCCCGCAGCCTTCTCTTCTCCAGGCTGAACAATCCCAACTCTCTCAGCCTGGCCTCACAGGAGAGGTGTTCCAGCCCTCAGATCATTTTTGTGGCCCTCCTCTGGACCCGCTCCAGCAGGTCCATGTCCTTCTTGTGCTGAGGGCTCCAGAGCTGGACACAGTACTCCAGGTGAGGTCTCACCAGAGCAGAGTAGAGGGGCAGAATCACCTCCCTTGACCTGCTGGCCGGTAGCTTCTTTACTGAGTGTAAACTTCAGTAAAATCTTGTAAAGTCAAACCAGTAAGTCAGTGAAATAATCTTACCACTCTCTCTTCCTTTTCTGTCATCTTTCTTAAGAGTTTCGTCCATTTAGATATTTCACCCCAAATCTCATTACTACTGCATTTGGCTACAGCACCATTACACTTGTGCCTTTCTCAGGGATAGTGGCCCAGTGCATTTACTTTCAATACATATTTACATTTCTCTCCCCACATCCACATGCATACAACACGTTCTCCCATTTTTATACCCTTGAGAGCACCTCTTTAATGGGCTGCACTGCTGTGAATAGTCCCCAGGTTACTCCAGACACGCTGAATGAAAAGCACACACAAAATAATTCTGCATTAGCATGTGGAGAAGGGGCCCAGAAAGGGTCATCCTTATGACCTTTCAGAAAGAGTCTCTGGCCCTGGTTTATTTATACCTGGCAACAGGTATAATGTTGCCAATGTTTGCCAAGACATGTTCCTCGGACTTTATGTTGTCACAGAAAAGGAAATTGCTGAGTATGCACCAGAGTGTTAATAGGTGGATGATACCCAATGAAAACATTGTGGGTTTCCCCTTTGAATATTAATTCTCGACGAGCACTGACTACCCCTTTGGAAAATGAGTGTGAGGAAACAGTGTAAGGATTATGCTGAAGGAAAACAAGATATGATGAAAGAATGAATGAAGAGACCATTCCAGAGCAACTTTCTAGTGCATAGCGTGCTTTGTATAGAAAGAGG
>NC_134644.1:126847887-126915387 GCF_030463565.1 Pelecanus crispus | reverse complement strand
GGGCATGGTGGTGTTGGGTTAGTGTTGGACTGATGATCTCAGAGGTCTTTTCCAACCTTAATGATTCTATTCTAGTTTTACTTTCATTAAAAAATAATCCAGCCACCAAGCCAGGAAACATGAAATTAATTATTACTTACCCTTAATTGGTTTAGTGGTGGACTTGGTAGTGTTAGGTTAATGGTTGGACTGGATGATCTTAAAGGTCTTTTCTAACCTAAATGATTCTATGATTCTATGAACATTCTGGAAAAAAAGACTCCCTGACTTCTGAAAATATATGATAACTGCAGTTCTTCAGGGATTAAATATGTGCATAAAAATACTTTTTTTGTGAAATATGGAAAGAAGTACCTAAAATGTTCTGGGTATTATTCAGTATACATCCTTTCCTAGGAATGTTTACCATACACCTAAATCTCTTACAGAATTTATTAGTTAATAGCTAACAGATTTGGGGACTTTGGCACTGGAGATGGGTGAAAATCAGGAAAGCAGCATCAGGAGACTATAATTATTTTCTCTCACCACACTGGCTTTTCCTAATGCCCCATCATGGTTAGAAAGTGCATTCAACCTTCAGTGTTTCCTGCTACAGCATGCCGTCATATCCATAAATGTACTCATGTTCCTTCCTTCGAAAGGAGGCAAGGACATGGTCTGTCCAACCACTGGGCATTGCACCAGACCACTGCTCTGAAGTGAGAATTTTTGCAGCCCTCCTGTGTACGTCCTACATATTAGTCTGAGGAAATACAACGGTGCAGCTCACGATTAGGACACCACTGTGCTTTATACACCAAGCAGCTGGCACTACTTCAGTGCTTGTGAGGATGAAGAGAATGTTAAAAGGCTGCCCTGTAGGAAATAAAGCCTGGAAAGACCAGGAGTCATCGCCAGGGGTGAAAGAATGACAAGATAAAGCAGTGCGAGTAGGAATCAGGTGTAGCGACTTGTATAGGCAGATTCCCAACAAATGTTTTATGAGGTTACAAGGGCCTGCCAGAGGAGATACAGCTTCATCCTCCAGTGTCCTGTTCATTCTGGCTATGAATATCACTAATATGAACTGCCATGCTCATGATAGCAAACTGCCAGCAAAGACTGAAGAAATAAGCAAGAGCTTTGAAAATGCAGGGCTTTTCTTCCTTTGATACATCACTTTATCAATGCAAGAATAATGGTTGCCATTCTGAGCTAAAGTTTCCAGTCTGTATTAGGTAAAGACTAAACAAAAATGGACACAGCTTACTCCCAAGGACAGACCTTCAAATACAGGAAAGATTGTCTGCATTTTCCACGGATTTCTGAGAAGATCAAGGCAGAATTTTTGAAGGAGTAACTTTTTGGTTGAAGTTGCCAAGACCATAGGTATTCTCAGATGATGATTATTAATTTAAATGAATCTGCATCAGGGCCCTCAGTGAACTTTAGGAAATACAGTAAGCTCTCTTTATTGCATTAAGTGATAACTTAATTATTTAGGAAAGGGCATAATTGCCATGAGATGGAAGAATTACTTAGCAGTTTGACTCCCTGTTACTGTCATTTGGATCTAAACTGCGTTACACAGACGTTTTTTACAGAGACGGTGGTAAGAGAAGAACCAGTGTGATTTATAGAAAATAAAACAGGTTCACCTGTTTCCTGGTTATGGTCATTAACAGTGGTATAATTGTGCATAATCATTGGTCCCATTACTAGTGTACATTGCTAGAGGCTGACTAAGCTTTGCATCTGCATAGAAATTAAGATGCAAATATGAGTGGTGTTCATTGGTATGGCTAGTATAAAGTAAACAAAGGGTATTTCTATTGTATATTTAAGGTTGAGAAACCTATTTTGTGAACAGCATGCTATCAGCAAAAACTTCACAGTTATTAAGTAACTGCAAAAGGACATGGTCAGGTCAATGATGGGTAAGGAAAAAGGCGTATATAAAGAGCACAGCAGTGTTGGCATACTGATAGGCACTTGTGGTTGTCCCCATCTGGGAAAACTGCAATAATTCTCTCTGTATCATGATTCCTGTGTTTAAAAGCAAAACAAAAACTGTTGTGTGTTGGGGAAAGAAGGGCTGAATGCTAAGCAGTAATTTTAGGACGAAGAATATAGAAAAGTCAGAGCAAAATGGATGATTTAATTTCTCATCATTATTCTACTGAAGAATTAAATTTGCAAGGTCATGTTGCAGCTTATTCAGTCAGAGGCATATCAGTGAAGGTAACTGGATTCAGATGAGTTCCCATCCAAGAGATATTTAAAGAAGTGACTGTTCTCTAAATATATGTACAAAACAGCGTTGTCTAGACTCAC
Organism: Pelecanus crispus; assembly: GCF_030463565.1. Taxonomy (NCBI): domain Eukaryota; kingdom Metazoa; phylum Chordata; class Aves; order Pelecaniformes; family Pelecanidae; genus Pelecanus; species Pelecanus crispus. The sequence continues at coordinate 126,913,071 of NC_134644.1, read as the reverse complement.
GTTGCATATTAAATCAAGCTTCGCTTCCTGGAGTTAAAGGACCTTGGTTTTGGCTCTTAACAAAAAACTGACCCAAGTTCTGAGATCCACCTTCCCAGATTTACCTTATGAGATAACACTGTATTTCATTTGCTATGGCTTCCATGTACTTTATTCCTTTGTTTCTTTTTAAAATTCTCTACCAATACCTATAATAGCAGAAGTATGTTTTTTATAATTCCCATGCCTCACTAATATATAGTCATGGTAGAACAGACATGAAAAATACTGGTTACCTGTAACCAGGCCTGTGCATTAACTGAATATATTAGATGAGTATTTTCTCTAATTCATGTATTTAATATATAGCTGTTTGAATATGGGAAGGAAAATTAAGAACATGGAAGAAAGGAAAGAAGGGGAGTGGAATTACTGTAGAAAAATTCTTATAGGACAATTTTTGAAAAATCTATACTGTAAATTATTTCAGGTGCTAATAATTTTTCCCTATTAACTTTCACCTTTTATTTTATTATTCTTGACTCCTTCACTGAATTACAGAGAAAGATATCACTTTAGATCTTTTGAACTACTTGAAAAATGTCTGTCAGCTTGTTTTGATTGAATTTGTTATTAATAGCTGACAGCCTTAGCTTTAGGAATCCAACTGTGATATGTAAAAATGATATCTCAGGTTTTTCTTTTAGCCAAACACAGAGTCTTAAATGATTCAATTCTTCCTTTTTTCCTTTTTTTTTTTTTTCCACAATCTGTCCAGAACTGCTGGTAGAAGAGCAGCCTGGGCCCTAGCAGTATGTAGAGAACACCCAGATTTTTATCTTCATTCAGAGGGAGAAGTGTTTTAAAACCAAATTCAGATTAGCCTCTGAATGAAAAGCAGAATCCATGTAACATTGAAACAAGTAGGAAAGGAAGTGTCCATCAACTTTATTCCTCTGTAACATCTCCTACTATGTCCTCATATGGTTAAAAAAATGCACAGCTTTGAGATAGTTTATGGAAAATAATATACAAATAGACATGGCAGGGAAAATGTGGTTACTTCTGCAATGGGGCAGAAAAGATCTCACCTTTTCTTACCTAACACACATGTGATTCAGCAATCCAAATGTTCATGAACCTCAGGATTGATTATTTAGGAAACATCTGGGAAAGAACTGCAGTCTTGAGCACAAACTTTTACCCACCCGCTAAGCTTCAAGAGCTTCTTAAATTTTATTTAGAATAGGTAAATTTCTGCCCTGTCCTTCACATAGCTCCCTTCCCACCAAATCTGTGTCACTACATCGATGTGCAGAAATAATTCACTGCTTCTGGAATGTGGTGTTTGGTCAAACAGGCAATTTGAAATATTTACAGAAAACACATTGGGCGATACATCCAGTTTTTAAAATCTGATGCTGGCTTGTGAAGCCATCATATGAGAGTTCTGTTCCCTTTCTCTTAAACCCACTCCTTAAATCCCAAGTGCCTTAATTCCAAGGATCCTTCGTGGCTCAGCTGATCCATGTGGGCACTGTATTTCATCCACTGCATCTCTACACACTAATCTCTTTAGGACAGGGCCTCAGTCCTTTGCCATGTCTCCTTTTGTACATTGTAGCACATGTGAAGGACATACTGTGGTTAAAAAAAAAAAGTAAGAAGCATACTGGACAAAATTAAGACTCTGTGAAAGCCATAAGCCATTGGAGTAGCTTATTATAGGCCAGCTCAGTACCTAAAATGCAATTTTAATACAAAAGCTTCAACACCATCCTGGTACTGTTTTTATCAACTGGATCCTATTATTCTAAAAATACCACTTTTAAAAAATCAAGAGAAAACAGATGGGAAAGGGGAATTCTTTTTCTGTACATAAGTTGAACTCCAAGCATTGGGGAAATATTTATGACCCTAAAATGGGGGCAAAAAGTCTTTTTGTCTGTGAGAAACGGCTGTCTGACAGCAGTATCCCAGCTTGAAGGGGTTCAGGGTTTTCCCTTGTCAAGGTCAGACAAAGATTTAGCAAACAGCTTTCAAAAATAAGCAGTTGTGAAGGACATGCAAAATAGAATGATACCACTTCTTCAGACACCACGTGTATTGTGAAATTTATCTTGCAAATGATGAGGGGTCAATTTTATAAGATTACTTGATGTAAAAATTTTAATCTTAAAAATGTTATACCCATTTGGTCTCGTATATACGATAATCTGGCTTTTTATTTCTTTTAAAGAAAAATGAAAACATTGAACTGGCATTATAACAGGTTCTTTAATTTTTTTTCTGTATTCTAAATTATGCTTATTCACCCATACATTCCCTCTCTGAGTATTCACTTAGAAGGAAGGTTTTGCAATAGTCACATTTAATTTATCAGGGTGCAATAATTTGTGTTTCCCAATCATCTTGCAGACTTTGGTTCATTATACTATTGTTTCACATGAGTAAGTTAGCAAAGTTTGGATTGATTGACTCTAATTAACTAAAACTGGTTCCAGGCTGTGCATCTATTGTCATGGTAGCTAGCCACAAAGCCCCAAACTGTTCAGTAATGGCAATATAACATACTATCAATATGAAAACTCCAGCAAATGTTTAATGTTGGGCTTGTCAGCAAATGAAAAAAGCAATAGTGGAGGAGGGAGTAAAGGGACATTAGGACAAGCATGTCTCAGAAGGCTTGGGGGAAACGTAGCCTCCCAGAGCTGCTGGTGCCCTGATCTTTTCACTTCTTGTCATCTGGGCCTCCAGTACAGAAAAAAATGCAAGCGAAGCTTGCACACTGTTCTGTAAAACAAAAATCCACATTTTTTTTGTTTAAAAAAACCTCAAAATAGACCCAACATTCTAGGCTAAGCTAATACCTTCTTGAATAATGTATGTGGACTTCTCCCTCTGTATATTTTAAAAGCAAAAGTATTTTCCCTTGTTTTTGTTAGTCCACTTGCATGAAGTCTGAACCTATTCTCTGTTTATTGCCATCAAATGGAATCTAACTACTACTAAATGTATCCCCTTACATGTGTCACTGGAGAACCAGGTGCATTGAAAGCTTAGAATAACAAGCAAATATTCCTCTCTTGACTTGTTCTTCAGAGTCTTTCTGAAATTAAGCAAAAGCAATGAGGACCTCAGAGGACAAGCTGCCTCTGCTGGCAGTGGTGTGCAGCACCTTGGCACGTCCAGAACATGCAAGTGTAAAAGCTTTATATAATCTTTATACCATAGGCTGTCTTCTCTCCAGAGAATGACCTGAAATATCAGCCTCTGTATATCATTACATAGAAAATTATAGTTAGAACACTCATTGAAGTGCCAATGCCAAGCACAAAAGCTCGGAAATGCCAGGATGGGTTTCCTTTGCTTAACCAACCTGCATGACTGCATTGCTGCAGCCTCCTATGTCTTGCTTGGGAGCTATTTCTAAGATGAGACCTGTGGCAGTCAGTGTTTACTGCTCCCAAGGAACAATTCCTTAGTGTGATGTTTAGTCCTTACTGTGCAACATGGGGATGTCTTCCCTATTTTTAAGGTATGTGATTCAAACCATCAGTCAAGCACAGCTATGCCACTCATTTCTAATTTTGCTATGTCCTGTAACTGCAAGATGTGTCATAACTCCACCCTTCCCCATGGGGAGCGCAGCCTCCCTTTGACAGATGCTCTTTGTCCCAACCTCGCACTATTTGCAGTACTTGTAGCCTGCATCTGAATGGAGCCAGTTTCACCCCGTGGTACCTGGTTGCCCTCGGGGCCGTGCAGGAGGGTCACCCCATCACCCACCGGGTGTCAGCCCCTTGGCAGACTGCAGCAGCCCAGAGCCCCAGCCCCAGCTGTTCGGGGGCTGAGCCCCCCTGCACAGGCAGCCTGGCTGCTTCTCGTCTCCAGTCTTTTTTCAGGCAAATATCTTCTGCGTTCCCATTTGCCAAAATAAGGACTTGGATTTTCATGGCACGACCGATCTCAACCTTTAACACAAATAGGCACTAGGGCGAGCGGCACCTGTAATTTTTCCAAAGTGGCACAACTTGTCATGTGCCGTTTCCAAGAAGCTCTTTGTAGTTTCAATTCTTCCCCAGCCTGGACGGAGGGATTGAGAACAAGGCTCACAGGTAGGAGCCGTAGGGGGCCCTTTGGTCCTGTCGGGCACATGCACGCAGCTCCCATCAACTTCGGTGCAATTTACGTCCCTGGGAGTGATGGAATTGGGTCCCGGAGCCTGGTGTTGGCCCCGCTCTGACTCGCTGTGCGCCTCCGGGCAAGTCATTTAACACCAGGCTGTGATACCTCTCATTGAACTACACATTACACCAAAAAGGGTCTCACGGAAGTCAATGGAGCTACTTGTGGAGCGCTTGTACTTAGTAAGTGTGTCACAATCTGGCCTTCACTTAAGTTTCCCCTTTTATAGGAAATTACAGACTCATTTCCAAGGTTGTGGGGCTTAATTAGTTTATGTTTGCAAAACACATCTTATTGCTGGTGAAAGGGAATAACCATTATTATGATGATGATGTGTTCAGTGCATGGCAAGGTCTTGGGTCTGTCTAGGCTTTGCTTCATTTATTCTGTATAAAATTAAAAAAAACGTCCTTCCTTTGCAATCATTTAAAAACCTATATCTGGGAATGGTGCACTCATTCTTCTGTCAGAAGTGTTAGGGGAAAAAAAAGGCAAACTCTTCCTGGGCGAAGTTCCCCAGAGCCTGAGCCCAGGGCACAAACCCCGTCACCACTGCAGGGCGATGGGGACTGACCAGCCGTAGCAAAGCTGTGATGCCAGTGTGGTTCAGATCGAGTTGTCGGGTGACACTTTTGCAAACACAAATGCCATTCCCTTTCCCAGACTCCAGATATATTCTTTCTTTAACCCTAACATGTATCATACCTTTAAAACTTTGCATTAGCAAACAGTTTGTTTTTTCGTCAGCTGTAATCGGTTTTTTTGAATTCTGTTTTTTTGTTGGGTTTTTTTGTTTTTTTAATCCAAGTATGGTTCTCATGGTGTAGTAAATGACATTAGGCTTTTGTAAATTCTTGCAGAATATAACAGATCATTGGTTTTATAACACAGTCACTGCTTTTGCATTCTGATGAGATTATTAGTAGCAGCCTAGAATACAACATCCCTGCCTACTGTTAGTTAAAAAAAATAAAAGTTTACTAAATGGTCTCTTGTCAACTGTATCTGAAAATCATTATAGTTTCTCTGGTTTCCTTTACATGGAGGGCTTCTTCTGTGAGCTGGTGGGTTACATCAGTATGAAGTTACAGAATCATCGTAGAGATGCTGTTTATTTCTCTATAGCTCTGTTTGTTTTTCTACAGAAAACCAGTTTTTTAAGTATTTATAAATTGGTTGTAAAAATTGTTCACATGCTCAAGACGTGCAATATGGTATCTGAGCTCAGTAAATATATTTTTCCTTTCATATTTTAAGTGCAATTACATTAGACATTTTTATCTCATGTCAAAGCAAATACAAATCAAGCCGTTTTCTGATCTTTTCACACATCCTGTCTCGCAGCCCTAAGGCAGTTTCATTTGCCAATGAAGACACGAACCATCTGATCTTTTCAGGCCAAATTCCCTCTCTTCCACCCTGCATTGCAGCTCCCCGTTGTATGTCCAGCATGTGCCTCCCCCCGATTGCGATCTGGTGACCCACATGCAGCACTGAGCCGGGGCTACACTTCAGACCCTGCTCACCCGGCAGAGGGGAAGGGAAAATTTTAGCTCAAATATATTTTTAAAAGGCTAAAAATGCTGGAATTAGAAGCTGGCTACTGACATGCAGCATTTTCTCTGCTTCCATACTGTTATTAACATACATCTGTATTAACACCATGACAGTCCACCCTACAAATTGATACAATATCAAATAAAGAGCCTGCACTGTGCACTGTAATGACTCTACAGGAGCCATTACATCTGATATAGTCAATATTATACATTTTTAAAAAATGTATGAATGCATATTTAACTGAGAGATCTGATCTGCTCTGGTAGTTCTGGTCTATCAGAAACATAATATGCATTTTAAAAAACTGCTTGCATATATTTTACATTTTTACCTAAGAAGCCAAACACGAGGTCACATATAAACATTTTATTTTCTGCACTGCCCATGACTTGTTTGTTTCAAAACAAAACAAAAATAAGTGGGAAAGCTGATTAAGTCCTGGCTCCATTGCCTCGCGGTGCCACCACCAGCTCTCCCATGCCCTTTGCACCTCCCTCCAGCAGCTTTTGCTCCATGTCCCTAGCACGGCATTTGGGTACATTTGCTTTTTGTACAGCTATGAGGAGTGACCGACCTGCATCTCAGCAGAAGGAGCATCGCTGGGCCTCTGCTGATTTACACCGCTGCAGCTCACGGCCATGCCACCAGCTGCATACACCCGGGGTGAGCAGCGTGCACCCGCATATACACACACAGAAAGTGGGGTGTGGGATGCCACCAGCGCCCATAGGTTACCTGAGCTGTGCAGGGAGGGGGTGTGAGAGAGAGGAACTCAGCTGTAAAACCCTGGCAGATGCATTTCTCTCTTGAATGAGATCATACCCCACGGTTTTGCAAGACAGAGCAAACAGCACCGTGGCCATGTACTTCTGGGGAACTTTGGAGTGGGAGCGGCTCATCTGGGGAGCTGATTTGGGGATGCTACAAACGGCATCACCCCAGGCTGGGGTCTGGACTTGAGCACAGGGCTGCTGGAGGTTTTCCCTCCGTTTTGCATACATTGCTGGTGGGAGGCATTGAACAGTCCCAGGCACCCCCAGCTCTTCTGAGCATGCTGCTGTTCCCCCCTGCAGCTGCTGGCCCGCCTGACCTATTTTGAGTCTTGTGAGCAGAGGACATACAAGTTCAGCCATCCTCATCATGAGACACAAGGTAGAAAGAAGGGGTACAGAGAAAAGGCACCTACACATTTATATTTTGAAAAGCAACCTCTGCTTTTATCACTACCATGCAAAGGTTTACATGTTAAAAATACATGCAAGCAGTCTCACTCCCTTTCCCACCCCCAAATATGCATGCACAAGTGTCCCCATACTCTCACCAGGCTAATGCAGAACACGGCTTAACTCTGTGACATCTTGGAGACTTGCAGCCACACCTTGTCCTCAGGAATTGTTCCTCTTTCTTGCCCCTTACAGCCCTCTTTGGCTTCCCCCTTTATACCTCTATGGAGCTTTTATATTCTCACACACGTGTGCGAAAGAACTAAGTAGTGCAATCAGTAGAAAAGCATATATTATTAATTACTCCTATATGCATCCATGGATGTGCACAGTAGTTTTGAGGCTAACTGTACCTTGCCCACATAATGAGGATTTGGACTGCAATGTCACCAATGTTGCCAGCTCTGTAGCAAATCTTACTCATGGATTTTCCCTTAAAGCACTCATTCCTGGAGTCAGGTGATTATGTGAGCAGCTTGGGTTTCTAAACAAAAGCTGTTTTCTGTCACATGCAGCTGTGGTTTGAAAACACATAGCTGAAAGGCTCTAGTATCACAATATTAAGTGTCAGATATGCTTAGTTTTGTCTGTATTTGTGGTTCTTTTATCAGGCAACATGTGGAGGGGTGTACATGCACATGTTAAAGGGCTTGTGGAGGTAACGTGCATACTGTCGGCAAAGTAGACTGGTGTAACGCATGCCACATCAGCTCTTCAAACACGTACAAAGGCATATTTCAGAACAGCCTGGCTGGAAATGGCAGCTGTAACTGTTTCAGGGACTGTGGGTAAATGTGGATTTCAGAGAAGCAATTAGTGATAGTGGGGGATTTGGGGGCAGTTTTGAGTGGAGATGCAGTTTCTTGAACCATGTGCTTCCTTTGCTTCCTGTGTGAGAGGATCTGGGTGTGGGTGCACGTGCTATTGGGGTATGGCCTACTTTAATACTATAAGAAAAAAGCTACTAATGCAAGTGCTGAGTGTTTGCTCAGTGCTGCGTAAGTCTGAAAGATGACTGTCCTTCAGTGATAGAGCTTCAACCCAGAGATGGTCACCAGCTTAAACCAGTGAACAACTCAGGACAGCACAGAAGAAAAATGTTTTACAAACAGTCCCTGATCTTGCAGTTATCTCCCGTTCTCTTATCAGAAGAGTAGTTCAGTGTGCAAATAGTATTAAAGAAGAAATGTATGAAATAATGAGAAAACATTTCTGTCAAATGGATATAAGATGCTAATTGGTGATGTACTGAATCCCAGAGATGCTTGACATTCAAAAAGTGAGTGAAGTACGGCAGAGCATTTGTATAGGCCATCTGGAGATCTACACCATACTGTACACTTGATGAGAAAGTAGCATTAAACTGAAATTTCTGATTCCAAGACCTAAATATGCATCATTCCAGGCTTCAAGTTCCATAGATTGCTGGGAAGATCACAGATAAACAGCAATCTGGCACATCTCTGACTAGAGGGAGAGAAATTATTTGCACTGTATTCCTTGCAAAATTATTAATGATCTGAAGAACTTCCATAAACTTAAGAAGCAAAAACTTCAGAGCTCACATTCCCATTTACACACAGTTCTGGGTCCTGGGATAATTTGACTGTGAAATCACTGTACAGACATGGATATCCAAAATACCACATCAGCAAACTATGGTACTGTTACAGAGGGAACAGCATACAAAGCACAGCCAGAAACATCATACAAATCTGCGTGGCAATGCCTTCAGTTCTTTCATGACATCAGGATTTCTCTGGTAAGAGAACAAAAATGTTGTAAAAGCAGGTAGTAGCAGTAGTTGTTCAACATCTCCTTTTTCTAGTTTCCAGAAATATGTAACTTATGTCACTTACAATTTTTTTCTTGCTAAAAGTTGCTCTTACAGAGCACTTATACAGCATATTAAACCTTAAGATGATCCAGATGGTAGTGTTGAAGACATTACATTGCAAATGTATACACTGCTACTTTATTCATACATTGCCGTCAATTCTTTGCAGTGCTGTTGGCCCTACAGGCTATATATGTCCTGAATCTGCTATGTTACATGCTGTACCAACACAGACCTATGAGTGAATCACAGCCCAGATAGCCTGCAAGCTAAGAAGAGAGGGGCAGCGAGCGCACAGCTGGAGGGTGCATAGTGGGGGACTTTCAGATAGAGGGAAGGTAGAGTTCTCGGCATAGCAGCCGTAGAATTGGTGCCAATTTTTATAGGTACCTGAGGGAAAAAAAAATTAAAGAAAACAAAGATGTGAATCTGCTGATGCTTGTGTAACTCTTCCCAAGCTTGAAGAACAGCAATGGAGAAAGTGAGGAAGTGCTTGTTTGGATGTAGCAGATGGGCAGCTGGACCTACTCGCATGGGCCGGGGAGCAGTCAACATCTCACCAGGGCCAAGGATATGTAGGACATCATAGATTGGTGTGGAAGGTGGAAATTTTGAGAAATTACATAGGTAGAGGTTTAGATATGGCATTGGCACATCTACAATGAGCAAGGTCAAAGCTGAACCCAGGTCACAGTGACCAACAGAATGATGATGGTGTAGATAAAAACCAGGGAAAGCAGGGAGACATTTGAAGGGAAAAAATAAGATCACTGTTTTTGTCACCTCAGCCTTGAACTGGTGTCTAGAGATCCTTAAGGAGATATCATAAAAAAACCATGAAGGATGTGGCGTAAAGATCTGTGCAGGGTTGAAAGCCAAATTTTTCTGGTCAGGAGAGATGAACAAGAGATTATCTGAAGGAGGGAAGAGGCAGGGAACAAGGACAACCCTTGATAGAAAAAGAAGCACCTCTAGAGGATATCTGAAAGAGAAAGTAAGAGAGTAAAGGCAAAGGAGGGGGCACTGGAGGCAGAGGAGCTGCAGGAGATTTCAGGAAAGGGTAGTTAAAGCTGCTGCCATTGATGGCCCCATAACATGGGCCCATGAGCTGGTTACTCCTTAGCCAAAGTAGTCTTTTGCCTTCCCACATCCAGAAGAACTTGATGTTGGCTGGGAAACATTGAGGGCTTTTAACTCTTGTGCATGTCTGCTGCCTTCACCATGCCACCAGGGTCACCCCTATTCACTAGTGTGAGGTGTGGGATTATAAAATAAGGGAGGGGGGAAAGAACTGACCCTGAGCAGCTTAGTCAAGTTACTTCTTCTCTTAGTTGCTGTAACTGTAAGCAAAAGAGTGTAGCTGGCAGTTAAACTGATTTGCACAAGACAATCTAGTGACCTCAGAGTAAGGAATATAAATACAGAGTAAACTGAATATGCCATTTTCAGGTTTTTCTGGAGCTGCTCTGATGTGTCCCTGCTTAGCCAACTAGCCTTTCGCTGTCCCCTGTCATTGTATTGCAAGCTTCCTGAACAAGGTTCGTATCTTAAATGTGTTCTGAAGCCTGCCTTGTAAAATGGCTTTGTATGGAACAGAGATATTAAAAAAAAAACCAATCACTCCATCTGCACTGATTGTCAGGGACAGAAATCCTGGAATCCAGCAAGAAAATATTAAAAAAAACATGGCATGAGACCTTTGTTACTCCATGCAGATCTTCAGAAGCAATGAATGCAGAAAGGACAAAGTGTGTTCCTTTTCTTAAAGGATAGGCCAAGGCCCAGGACAAAGTGCTCAGAGCTTTGCACTAGTGTTGGATGTAGGCAGGTTGGGGCTCTCTGCCTCACAGACTAGAAGTACCTTTCTGGTAAAAGCCTCTGGAAAATATCTGGATATATACTGGATAAATACCACAACAGAAGCAAAAGGCTGCACAGCCACTCTCATTCTCCCTACATTTGTAGAAAAGGCAAACTCACAGGTACCTCCTGCTTGGACTCATTTCTACTAAAGTCAAGGAGAAAGAAAAGGCGAGGCCATTCCAACTTTGTGTGAGTACCATGCATGACAAAGGTGAGTAAATGTAACTGAAAGGCATCCTTGGAGACGTCCATCAACCCGCTAACGCTCCTGGACAACTTGTCAGCCTCCCACACTGCCAGCTGGGGTCAGCAGGCAGAGACACAATTGCTTCAATGTGGCTGCACTCATCAAGAAGGTGCTCCTCTTCTTCACATGCCTGACCTGGCCAGTTTCATTATATCAATCCTCTCCACGGTACATCTGCTCTGTGGGATGTCACTGAGGGCAATGAAGGCTTTGGTGTTATCCATGTGTTGATGATGTCCAGCTCCCCACTCCGCTAGATCAAAGTCTAATCATCTTCTACCCACAAGCACTGAGCGAACCAGAAAAGCAGCTCTGAGCAAGATGAATTTAGGTAAGAATTCACTATACTGTACAACAAAGCAACAATTTCCAAGGAGATAGTAATAAAGGTGATCCTATATTTTATGAGGCTCCTATCTGTAGTGTGCGAGGCATGTGGTCTCTGAGTTATACTCAGTTTCTCATCCCTCTTGAGTATCAAGGTGGTCCAAGGTTGCCAGACAACTGACCCATGCTCACCCGAGGCAGACTCATGGCAATGACCCCAACACAGCCCACAACCTATGCATCATGCAGAGCCCCTCCTGTTGATCAAGGCCTGCCCTCAAGGCTATTCTGGGTGGCTTCCAATCAGTTTGACCTTTCTGCTTGAAAATATTTGCATGGTTTGAAGTGGCATAGTATTCATAATTAACTCCTTGTCCTACCTTTACCACCAACCCCTATTTGCAATGGCCATGTCTCTTGGTGGGACTCAGCATAGAGTTGGCAGCATTTGGAGGCAGGGTATTCTTGGTGGAAGGTCTGTCATTCTGGCAGTGGTATTGTTGTAGTGATAATGATTCAAAGAAATTTGTAGATCAAGATCAAGTAGATCTTAAACCATCTGATATGTTCAAAGTAAATAGTCTCCTACATGCAGAAACCATTCTACAGCTTGTTCTTGGTAGTCCTTCCTGGGACAAAATATGGTGCTTCTCATGCAGCCTCTGGCATGTTTTAAGGAATCATTGTCAAAAAACTGAGAGACATTTCAATTCTCCGATGTATTATGGTGTTTGTTTATCCTGAAGATGCAGTTTCACATCTAGTTCCAAAGTATTTGGAACTGCATCAGACCCACCATGATACAAAGCACTGAACCAGCACAAGCTCATTTAGTTTCTTCAAATTTGTTCACAAATTCAACATAATCTGGATCTGGATGGATCAGGTGCTTACATATTGGATACTGCTTACATAATTTTATGCTGGATCAGACATTGCCTGTCCTCCTTCACAAAGGTGGTATAAACATTGTGTTGCATTTTCAGACCAGGTCTACAGGACTGCAGCTGTGTGTTTTGCCTGCTTCACATCTGACCTTTACAGTTTGGAGATCTGCTCCTAAACTGATCCAGGATTAATTAATGTAAAACCGTGCTCTGTCAGCAGGGACGCTACACTAATAACTCACCAGCATGCCAGGTGGAAGAGCTCCAGAGATCACCTTGTCTGCTCCTCTGCCACAAGACAGAGATGTGAAACCAGAAAAAAACTGGAAAATTTGCCTGACCTCTTCTTTAAAATTCTCCAGTGGTGGCAACTCCATAATTTCCCTGAACAATTTGTGACTATGCTTCACTGCTCCTGTTTCCAGAAAAGTTTTCCCAATGTCTAAATGTAGTCTTCATTAGTACCAATTGAATTTATCACTTCCTGTCCTACCACTTAGGCTATACTCTTAGTATCAGGCCTTGATCATTTATTGTTAGCACAGATTTCAATGGATTTATAGAGTTGTCAGACACAGTATTTGTGAACAACTTTCAATTGGGTAATTAATCATTGCATCTGTTTTCTGTTATTGTGATTCCAATTCTGCATGTGTATACATGATTGATTTTTAGGCACACAAATGGTCCCATTAAAGACAATGACACTTGTGGATTTACAGCTGAGCACATACTTACAGGTTTGCAGAGTCAGGATTATGGTAATAGTCATGTTGTTGCATAAAAATCCTCTCATTTCAGTCCTGGACTTCAGTTATCTCAGGTCATAGGTAGTCCTTCAAACCAGAAGTGCTGAAAAGTCATTACTGACATTCAGTAACTTTAGAAGTCAGTAAATGGTTTATGGCTACACCAAAATGATCATGGTACTGATACTGTCACAGATGAAGGGGGCTTTGACAGATCAGATTGTCATTAGCAAGACAGTAGATGTAAGAATAACTCACAAAGTATTTGCACCCTTAAAATAATTTTTATAAAGATCATCTACTAGAGATGCTCAGTATTCCTCCATAATAATTGCAGATGACATTCAAAATTTGGGAAAACAAATATATTATTAAGACACAAATAATATTAGGTTATGACCTCAAATTAACACTTTAAAGTGGCTGACTTCAGGGAATGGTTTTGAAATATGTGTTGTTTTGCCCATTCCATGGATGTTGGTTAATAAGTATTCAGATTATTTAGGAAAGCTGCTGAGAGAAATTATTAAAAAACCTTTTATTGTGATTTGAATGAAGAATAAAATTCTATAATAAAATTGCACTAACTGAACTGTCTATTCATTATGCTTTTTTAAAATCAGATCATAAATTTTGAATTCCCTGAGAATCCTAGGTTCTTAATGCTGGTGAAATTTGTCCAATTAATAATTTTGTATCAGATGCTACAAATGGTTACAGGATTACACAAGATGCAAATCTCTTGCTCCCAGCATAAGGATGTAGAAGTTAAAAGCCACAGGGAAAGATAAAATCCTGGAGAATAGAAGGATGCACCTGAGAGCTACCCTGATTATCCTTGGAGTGGGCTCAGTGACTCCTCAGAAAATGCACACCTTTGGATTGGAAAATTGCTCAAAAGGCCAAAGAACAGTCAGTCTAAAGGCTGACTTATTCAGGGCTTAGGATCTAACTCAGAGGTTCAACGCATTGGAGGTATCTGCCAGCACACACAAGAGAAGCTGCAAGAACATGTGTTTCTGCTGCTTTTCACTCCTCCTGCTTCAAATGCAGGCTGAACCCTTGCCAACAGGGAGGGACAACACCACAGTATCCAGCAAGGAGCCATCTCTCCTAGCCCCCCCCAGTGAAGAATTTGGGAGGGGAGAGCACACGGTCAGTGTTGCTTTCTCCACATTAAGGACAGGCAGTTGCAGGTGCTCTTGCACTGGGGAGCTGCCTCGCTCTCCCCAACCTCAGCTACCAGCCAGCCAAGGGCACCAGGCAAAAGCCAATGTGCATTTTCCTGAGTTTCAGGACGTACCTCCATCTGTGCACCGAGATGCGTGTGCCTGTGCCTGCACTGAGCTTCAGAGAGCACACGAACAGCCTATGCTCTTTGTCTCGGCACCCCAGTGCAGAGCAGCATCATGCCACAAAAGCACCTTGCTCCTCTCCTGTAGATCCAGGACGTTCCCACCTGGCACCAATGCCACAGCCCCTTTGCTATGAATGGGGTGAAGGATACCACTGAGGCTAAGGAATTTGTAGGACTAGCTACTGGCCTCTTCTTTGGGCAGCACTGATGGTGGCAGCAGGACACACTGAACCTGGTGTAGTGGAGCTTGGGCTGAGCTCTTTGCTTTCCTGACAATTAGCCTGGAAACCATCCTATGCTGATCATCTGCTCCCCTTATTAACTCACTGCAGGAAAAGAGCTGAGGGGAGAGGGAGAAAAGAGCAAACCGCTGTTTCTCTGTGGCTCTTCCCTGCCCCACAGAAACCCTGGGACTTTCCTTCTCCCCAGGGAAAGCTTGACTGCTGGACAGCAGGAACAAAATACTGCCATACCAAGTTGACCCACCCATGTAAAATACCAAACAAATATTATGTTTGATTGTGTACCAGCTCAGCAGCAAATGCTCTTGTTCTGGTCATGTATGACTTTGGTCTTGTAAGTCTCAGGTGTTACTTGGAGGCTGCAGGGCCGTGGGTTTCTCTCTGGGCTCAGCGGAACCACAGGCAAAGGCTCTTCACACACTTACAAAGCTGAAAGAAGAAAACAACATGTTGTGTTGCATGGGGCTTGGGACAGCCCATGTCCTTCCACAGGCTGGCTGTCAGCAGGGACAGGGTCTGCCAACATCTCTGCCAGCCTCTTCCCACAAGTCATGGCACACTGGAGACCCCATGGGACCCACTGCTGGGACACACGCATGCATAGCCAGAAGCAGCGCAGGGCACATCCTGACTCTTCGCCTCTTGGTGGAGACCTTGCAGCTCACCAGCTGGTCTGCAGGGCTCTGCATTCCCAACACAATCACTGCACAAGACCCACAGGAGGGACAAATGCCATGGGGGCCACCAAGTGCAACAGGAGCCCCGCCTCTGTCCCCCTCCAGGAAAGCACTGCCCCCAGCAGCACTGAGGGTGTCAGCCCTTGCAGTGGTCTGCCTGTCCAGCCAATCTGCTCAGCAGCAATGTCAACCCCATGGGCACGTCCCCTGCCCTGCTTGCGGAGATGATGTCCTATCCAGTCCTGACACTTACTATCTTGCTTTTATCCATGGTTTTCAATGCTAAGATGGATATGACTGCTGCTTCCAGCTCCCTCAGCAATGTGCCACCTTGGCTTTCCATAGTCTGCTGCTGAGCTTATATCTCCCCATGAGAAAGCGGCGAAATTTGAGAAAAAAGGGATGAAATGGAGAAAGAAGACTAGTGTTCCCTATTAAAGCAGGCAACATACAAAATTATGTGAATGTGACATTGAAGGTGTGAATGCAAAAGGCCAGGTAATATAAGAGTTAGGCCCCTCACTTTTAAAAAAACAATAAATAATGTATTAAATTGCAAAGTGGTAATACAAAATACCCTGACTGTCTGACATGACCTCTGTTCGTGGATTACTTTGGTACATGTGATTGAGGCCAGGAGAAGAATCTCTTAGAGGTTTCTGTTAACATTTCTTCTTCTCTCACCATCACTCTTCCTACTTTTATTCTGATGTCTTTTATACTTGCCTTTTTCTTGGCAAGAGCGGCACAGCAAGATGCAAAAGCAAGCAGTCTGACAGCTTTACATACCTGAGTTCACTAATAAACATCTACCTTTTTTTGGTGATTTGCACAGCACTACGTGCTTAATTTGGCTATGTTGGATTCAACCTTGCTTTGGTTAAAGAGGTGTTTAATTAACAGGACAAAATGTTAGCAATTCAGTAAATACCACATTAATTTCAAAGAGTGTAATTACTAAACATGCATTAGTAAAAGAATCATAAATTATACTCATAGTTGTTATTTAAAAAATAGCTTAGTTCTTAAGAATGATTATACAGTGGTTACAGTTTGTCTTGTTATAGACATATTTCAAGTATTTTACTGTGGATTCCCTGTTCATCACCAGCCATCACATCGCAGCATCTGGGGAACAGCAGTCCCTCCACTCTAGTTGCCATTTAAACCTTTGCCATCAGGAACGCTGCCGTGACGCCTGCCGTATCCGCCAGGCTGCCTGCCTGCCTGCAGGACCCTCCCTCGTGCGTCAGACATGCTCCCGGTGTTCCCAGCAGTGCAGCTGCTGGAGTGGTGTTGTGAGCAGCGGTAAAGATTGCTGGTGAGGACAGGATCATGAAGGTGTTAACAGTAGCATCATAACAAGTGTGAGGTAGTTATGTATAGGTTTCTTAGTGCTGTTTTTCTGGAAAAATCTGACATAGTGATGCCTCTTGCCACAGGGCATTTACATCACCCTATGTCATACTAGAAGAAGTGTGCAATACAAATGCTGCTTGGTTCAATAGGTTAGCTTTTCAGTTCTCCAGAATTTAAATAATTCTCTAGTAAATCCCATCTGTTATTCAGAGTAATTTCTATTGAATCCCACTGGTTTCACCCCTATTATCTTCTCCAAGTTCCACTGCTCATGGTGAGTCAGCATGGTCTAAAAGGCTGAGTGCGAAGAGCCAGAAATGAGACATTTTTCCAGGAGGAAAAGTACATAAGCAGGATGTCCTTTCCAGGTGCTGAGTTAGGGAATTTCATTTTGCTTAGCTAAAGTCCCCTTGCAGTTTCTGGTAGGTGCAAAATTTTTTTTCATGTTCTGTCATAAACTCCTCTTCTGTTCTGCACTGCTGAATACTTACCTCCAGCTCCAGGTTGCATTTCAATGGTAAGAGGAGCATATTTGTTTCTGTTTCTTTATGTGTGTAAATGCTTTGCAGTCCTTCTCCATAAAAGGTGCTGCATAAAGTGTAAACTACATTTTAGTATTATGAGCACCATCACTTGTGGGGAAAGTTCTAAATGTATTTCCCTCTTGTTGTAGTCTATCAAATTAATGTAATGATGAATATTAAGGCTTTTTATAAATCAGCTGAAGGATGTAAATACTTTTTTTCTCCAAACCATCTGGAATTTAATAAACCCAAATGCAGACATAGTCCACAAAGTCCCAGCTTAGTCTGTCTAAGATATCTCTTTAAGATTTTTGTTACTCTCACTCTTTTTCTTACAGAAGTGGAAAAAGACAGGCAGCAGCAGTAGGTTTACAGTGTGGCCAGGTAAGTGGCAGAAAAAGTCACCTCTGGAATTCTCCAGTACAATCTTCAAGGGTGAAGAGGTGGGGTTGGGGTTTTTGCTTTGGTTTTGTTTTTTTTTTTTTGTGGGGAGGGGGTCGATTCTATATGATTTGAAGAAAAAAACCTAATCACCCATGGCCAGCTCATCACCTCATGCAGGAGCATGTGTTTGTGCTCTAGCGATTTTCCTATTCTGCCAAATCTGTAAGCAATTAGGAGTCACCCTCTTGCTAGAGGTTGATTAGAAACTGTAGAGATCTTAGAGATGGTAGAGATTATGCTCAAGGTGGTGAATGGCCCCAGAGTGTTTGAGAGCACCACATAATAGCTATGCTGTCCACCTGAAGTTCAACTCAACATTATTTGCTCAGGCCACATTTTTTACAGCTGAACTTCATGGAAGGGATAGGGTTGGTTTATGACAGTAAGAGGCTGAAGAAAGCTTGAAGAGCTGTGTGGGATGACATGAAGAAGGCTGCTAGGACAACTGTAAAATCTGTATTCTGAATAAAACAGGCCAGGTGCTGTTCTCCAGTCCAAGTCACATAGAATGGCACAGCTTGCATCTGCACACCTGGGCTCTCTCTGCTCTCTTGTCCATCCAGGACAGCATGATTGTACCCAGGAATGGCCTCTGGCTCATGATGCCACTTCAGCTGCGCTGGGGTACTGGCTGGGAGAGCACTCACTGGCATTGCCCTCATCTCAGAGAGCAATGAAACAGTATGGACAGAAGTGGGTAGTGCTTGAGCCAACACCCTGGCTCTGGTTTAATTCCCAGCACAGACGCAGCTGAAGCGGTGCTGTGGAGATCTCCTTGGCCTCTGCACAGTGGCAATGAATGGTTTAGATTAATGAAACTACTGGTATCTGTGGGTAAGATTGCCAGAGCTCTTGGTAATGGGGTAGACTAAGGAAGCAGCAAACCTCTGGCAAGACTTGAGGGAAAAGAGATCATGGCATCATGGTGCACTGCTGCTCTTATCCCTCCTGGCCCAAAGCAGTAAAACAGCAGCTGCCCGCCTGTGCAGCAGGTCAGTGTGCTACACTAGTGCTTGTCGTCCTTGGAATCTGTCAGCTTTTTCATATGCTGGTGAGAACATCCACCTTATACTTGCCTGTTCCCTGATATCGGCACCCCCAGTACAGGAAAGACATCATCAAACTGGTGCAAGTTCAGCGGAGGCCACCAGGATGGCTGGGGCTGGAGCACTTGCCCTGTGAGGAGAAGCTGCAGGACCAGTGCTTGTTCAGCCTGGAGCTGAGACAGCTTCAGGGGCACCTAACAGCAGCCCTCCAGTATCTACAGGGTAGTCATCAAGAAGATGGAGCTGGTCTCTTTATAATGGTGCATGCTGAGAAGACAAGAGACAACAGGCACAAGTTGAAAGCATGGCATCTTCACACTGATAATATAAGGAGAAAAAAATTCCCCAGGAACACAGTGAGGCAGTGCCACAGGCTGCCCAGGCAGGTTGTGCAGTCACCATCCTTGGAGCTTCTCAAGACCTGACCAGAGAAATCCCCAAGCACCTGATCTGAGCTCATGGCTGAGCTTGATTGAAGAAGAAGGTTGGACTAGAGACCTGCTGAGGTGCTTTCTGACCTGAATTATCCTGTGATCCTATAGAAAGCTTCCTCCTGGCAGAATCAGTAATAAAACTGCAGCAATAATTATGGCTAAACAGACTGCCACATCATGTTTGCAAAAAACATTTTCCAGGATTAGGAAGGTTTCGGAATAATTTTCTTTCTAAAACCCCTTTTTGTGATTTGTCTAAACTTTCTAAAAAAAAAAGTTCTTCAACAGGATGAAATGGAAACTGTTAGGAAATTGGTTTGCATAGAAAGAGGGGGGCAGTTAGAAGAAAATCAAGCATCGGGTGCTCAGCAGGTACTAATTGGGTGGTTAGTTGTGAAGAAACTACTTCCCCCAGGTACTGGGATAAGGCAGCACAGAAATGACTTGAAATATGGATGTGACCCAATACCTCCCTTTTAATTCAATCTTTTTCCAGCCCATCACTGGAATTTACACAACGTTTTATTGACTATGGTATCAGAAGCTATCAATTTGCTGCAGCCTCATAAAAATAAAATAGTGATACAGAAGAGAAACTGCTGTGTCAGACACACTTCAGCTATTCCCAGCTTTCCTCGACCCCTTCATCTACCCTCTCATCATAAACATCACTATTCCGTTTGCCTCTTGCTTCTCCTAACCATTAAAACAGGGAAACAAAAACATAGCCCAGAAGCTGTTAACACAAGACCCAGAAATGAGTCAAGTATTCGGTGTCTGAAATATTTGTTGGCATCAACTAGTAGGAAGGAACAAACAAGCAAGCAAACAGCATAAAATCAGGTGTGTCTGTGGGTAAGAGAGAGATAAAAGCAGGGCTATATATTTAAAATGGAGCAAGAGTGTTGTATCATGCCATGATTGCTGTGGTAATTACCCATTTTAACGCATATTAGTGCAAACAGCTGTGCAAAATTCATATAAATATTGGAACATAAGTAATACTCTTTAATTAAAAAAATTACAAGTTTTTTTTTTTAAGGAGTTAAATGTATTTTGCTCATCGTGCTTGGTCTCTTATGGCATGAATATCTCCGAAGGAACAGTAACAGGGGTGAACAGTAACCATTTACCTCTTGGTTTAATTCCACATGTATTAAAAATACCTCGGTTTGGTGAATCCAATTGTATGTTTTGGAACAATACCTTTGTTTTGAAAATCATAGACCTTCTGCAATACCAATGCTGTTTACCATACTTGATGCATGGCTACACATCAAAGATAGAGCATTTTGCAAAAAATAAAATAGCTTGGGTTTGGGGAAGTTATAATGTTTTTGTTGTGACCATGCAAAGTAGCTCTGGTAAAATATATTTAATAGCAGGAGATACAGGTATTTGGACCAAAGCTGTGGCCCTGGGTGACTGGAAGTCATGAGGAACCACGACATACTGTTTTCCATAAAAAGACAAAAATACTTAGGACAAAACATAAGATGAGATCCTAAAGGTGTATTTTAGGGTCTGTGCCTAATAACAACTCAAGAGGAAGCTCCAGAGCATGGACTCCCTGTTAACCCCATCGTTCAAACTTCCCCAGGAAGTTTCAAGTCCTTCAGTGAATGCATTTGCTGATGAGAATTGTTCCCTTAAGAATATGCCCAAAGAGATAAACTTTATGCTGTATGCCAACTTTATGATGTGATAAAAGTTTGTGTTTGAGGTACCTTACTGATTATCTATTAGGTGGAAGAAAAAGAATAAAACAACCAATTAAACAGTAGCTCTCGTATCTGTATCTTAGCTATCCTGCTAATTGAAAAACAGCCCCTATTTTTCCCTCCCCCACACATTTCCATGTAGCATTTCAAGAACTCTGTCCAAGAATATCACTATATGAAAAAAAAAATCATCTCAAAATTATTAAAATCTCTGTGGGAATTCATGATTAATTTTAAGGCCTGGCAGATTAAAATACATTATTATATACACTCTAGTGCATCCTTTCAGATATTTTCAGAATCTGATTTTGCTCTCTTGATACACACCAATGATTCTACATGTATCTAGTAGATTGCAAGGAATAGATTAGCATTAAAGAGGCAGTATTGTGTTGTTAGGTTGTTATGTGTAACTTGTGCTCATACATTAAGAAAAATGTAGCTGGCATTCCCTTAGACATGACCAGACCCCTTAAAAAAAGGAGAGAATTATTAATAGTTGGTTGTAATGCATCTGTAGAGCACTTCTGAAATTTTGACCTTTAGTACATTAACTGGCTGTTTTTATCCAGCTCCCAGGCAGAGTAAGATCTACAGTAGCCTGCTTAGGAAATGGAAATAATGGGCTTATTAGTAGGACTTGTTAAATCTTCAATTCCTGAACTCTCTACCTTTAGCTCTGGACCTAGCTTTGCGATGGATCTATCGCTCTAAACAGCAGAATCAACAGCACTCAATGTCAAGAAGACAGAAAAAAAAATTGTTTTTATTTGGGACAGACTGACCAAATTGATCATTGCTGCAAAGTCATTCATTCACAGTTTAGCCTTATAAGTGCTGAGGTTCTAGCTTCAGCCCCAGCAGCTGGGTCCTGACTAGAAGACTGAGGACCCATCTAGTATCAGTTTTCCACCATTCAGAAACATCTTTGTCCTCCATCCTGACAAGGTAAGTAGATAGAGCTCCTTAAGTCTTTTTTATTAAGGCATATTTTCTCATGTAATTCTAACGTAATTATCTTTGACACTGTTTCATGTTCCACCTGTAGCTTTGTATCAACCTGTCTGAATTGTAGGCACATAAACAGAACAAAGGACTTTGACAGCATTATGGTTGACATAACCAAAACCCTCTGTCACTGCATAGTCTCCTGTTTATACACTCAGAGGCCACACTGGGTGCAGGACCAGACTGGAGTTCATGCCCAGTTGACCAGTCATCATGATTCCCATCTTTTTCACTGCCACTGTTATAAAGGTGTCCCCTCTCTTTCAAGTATCTTCCCCCAGATATTGCACATACAGCTGTATAGAAATTATACTGTTTGTGCCCATTGTCCTAGCAAACAGACCCTCGTGCAGCAGAGATCTGTCCAGTTCATTATTTAACATGGCCTCAAATGTCATGTCATCTGCAAACTTTATCCTAATGATTTTATGTTTTCTTCCATGTCACTGATAATGTTAAATGATATACAGCCAAGAACCAATCCCTGCAGACCCTCACTAGCAACAAACACAGTCAGTGGTGATTGGTGCTTATAATTACATTTTGAGACATATCATCAAACCAGTTTTAATGCATTTCACGTGTGCCATATTGGTTTTGTATTGCTGTAGTGTGTTAATCAAAATACTTTCAAGTACCAGGTGAAATACTTTACAAAAATTGAAGTATACTACATCAATATAATTATCACCTAAATTAATATTCTCATTAAAAATGTTAGAAAGTTAGTTTTACAAGAACTGTTTTCTATAAAACTATGTTAATTATCACTAATTACATTACATTATTAATCAAATCTTCTGCCAATGATTCCATTTCAAAACTTTGGACTGACACCAGACTAAGAGGCCTGGAGCTAGTGGTATCATAGTATTTACAATTTTTTAAATACTGGCATAACACTGCCTTTCTATTCCTCCCCTGCAACATCTGGATTGTTTCAAAAAATATTGAAAGTCAATGTTAACCATCTAAAGAGGTCCTTGGCAAACTCTAAACAAAACTTCCAATGATTTTAAACATCTAACCTTAGTAATGGCTGCCTACCATCAGCCTTACATACTGTTGGGAATGCTGGTAAACAGTTCAGCAGCAGTTTCATATCATATGAATATAGATCTACCTTTTTCCCCAAATGAAAAAGAGAGATTTCTTGAATGCTTCCACTGTTTTATACTACAAATGTTTATTCTAACATTTCCATCTTCCTCTTGAAAATCACCCTTCAGTTTGGACCCTTTTTATTCTTCAAAGTCTGAAAAGATCCTTCTTTTATTTTTCTTTTAACTCTTCTATCTGTAAATTTCCTCTTTGTGTCCACTAGCTTTATTACTCAGTTTTCTCTATTTCCCTGCTTTTAATGTACGTTCATTGCTATTGGAATGATTTTTTTTCTTTTTGTTTTGGTATTTATAGCTGTTTACATTTCCATGCATTCTTAGCTCATACAGCCTTTCTTCTGGACTTATATGAATTTGGTTAGGGGAGTATTTCTCAAACAGTTTACAGCTATTCATATTTTTCTGCTGAAATTAGGTGGCTCAGATATTTCAGGCTGTGTAAAATACACCTTTTCTAAAGCACCAGGAAGATGTATTGGGGGTTTGGACTGTGTTCTGTTTTCACATAACACAGCCAATTTGCAATCCTGAGCAGTTGTCAGATTTTATTTCAGACATAAATTTCTATTCTGCTGTTAGATGAGTTCCAGTATCATGTTTCACCATGTTGGATACAACTGGCATGATTTTTTTTTTTTTTTGGAAGTTATGAAGTTGTCATCCATGCTTTTAAAAAATTCCAAGGACATTTTAGTTCTGCCAGCCAGATACTTCCTGCACATGTCAATCAGATTGAAGTCTGTTCCTCTGATACAGCTTTTTTCCCCCTACATCTTATATATAGAAAGACGTTTAAAGGACTGGCTATCCTGTTCTCTTGTGTGATTTGGTAGCCCAGAGTAGCTGTCAATTGTCACTTCATCTTGTTCCTTATCTGCTATACCTTTGATCATAAGTATTTGAGATCATTTCCTTTAAAGCTGCCAATGACTCAGAAGAAAGTACTGTTGTAGTTTATGCAGAATGCTTTTCTTTCTGTTCCTTTGAGTGCTTTTCTTTCTATTCCTTTGCTCATCTGGTTCTTCCTAAAAAAACCCCAAATCTTAACATATCAGGCATGAAGTTCTTTCTATTTCATAATACCCACTAGGTCAAATAAAAGAGCTATTTGGTAAGAGGACTGGGATTTAAAATCATGGGTTCTGTTGCTATTGATTCACAGAAACATTTTCTACATAGCTTTACTTATAGACTCGGGACATTCCCAGACCAGGACAACTGTCCAACATGTGCTTTGGTCTCATTGCGCAAAGACATAAGTAATAGCAAAGTGCAAGACAATGCAGAATCAGGCTAAAGTGAGGGTAAATTGCACACAGTGTTATTTTCAAAGGTGGCTCCCTCTCTGAGTGCCTTAGTCTCCGGTATCTGAGCAGCATGAGGGTATCCGCACTGTCAGAGGCACTGTACATCCCATTCCCACTACAACTTAGTAAGAGCTCTGAAATGCAAATTTGTGGGCTGGACTTCATTCCCTCCTCTCTCAACCTTAGGTGTTCTCAAGGTAGAAGTCAAACATCAGCCATGTGAACTCCACCTCCAATCCCTACTCATGAACCCAAACTAGAGACTGTTTT
Source organism: Pelecanus crispus (assembly GCF_030463565.1). NCBI lineage: Eukaryota > Metazoa > Chordata > Aves > Pelecaniformes > Pelecanidae > Pelecanus > Pelecanus crispus. The sequence continues at coordinate 126,888,701 of NC_134644.1, read as the reverse complement.
TGCTAGTGTGGCTGTTTTCCTCCCTATGCTTCAATGCAGCTGCTTCTAGGAAGCAGAAATGGTGATAACAGTGGGTGTGGAGAGACAATACTGTAAGGACTCTGACATCCGAAGGGTCGAGCACTGTGGAAGTATGATTATGGGACATGCTCCTGCAGCTCCAGTGGTACCTTCTGAAAAATGTATGTCACCTGCTGTGAAGGTCAGGAGCACTGATGACACTTAGCATCTTGCAGGAACTGACCTATTGTCACCCATTAATTTGGGTTGGTTTTTTTTTTTGCTTTCCATTACCTTGGAGATAAATTATATCTGTGTCTTACCTAGTGCAGCTCTGAAGAAAGTCTTTCCCTCCTCTGCTTTTCTAATTGTCTGAACCTTGGAGTTCCATGGGTAGCCCCAGCATTTTGGATGATCCCACAGCTAAGCAGATAGAAGGGGCAGGGTAGCTTTATATCCTGTCACCCTCCCATAATGACCAGGTGGACTGCGTGGGCAAAAGAAGGGAAATAACCTACACCTTTTTAGTCAGAGAAATAATGTATGTATCTCTAAATAAGGTTTGGAGAAGCTACTCTGCAAGGCATCAGATCTTGGATTAGAACAAATCTGTGACACTCACTCACTACCCAGATCTGAGACTTGCATCCTTACTACAGTTGTTAAATGAAGGACAGAACAGCAGGTTGATGGGCTGGTGTGGTATCCTGTGCCACAGGGCTCATCTCCTCACCAGCAACCACAGGAGAACTAGAGAGCCAGGAAAAATGACGAAATGGTAGGGCAGTGACACAAGGTCAGGCTAGACACAGGAAAGAAAACAGAATATAATCAACAAACAGATGTGGTGGTCACTTCTTGAGATGCGTCTGAAGGTTTGCTTTTGAGCTATACTGTAAATTAACTGAATTAACTTTTCTTTCTTTTTATTTTCTTGGTTATGTGGGTCAGAGACTGAAGAAATGTATGCAAGAAAGTAAGAGGGAAAATTGAATGTATTCAGTCATGAAACAGAAATGAAGATTTATAAGAGAATCACATGAGAATCTGCCAATAATGCTTATAATCACTTCTATTTATAAAAAAAATAATTCTGGCATTGGTGTATATTTTATTGCCCTTGAAATATTTTGAAGATTTTTTTTTTTCTTTTTTATTAAAAAAACCCACCTGCAAGAGTTCAAACAGTTTGTAGTCTGGATTCTTTCCTCCACAATAAAAATGGCTGAATTTGTTTTCTATGTAGAAAAACCCAAATCAACATGCTGCACCATCTGTCTACTGCATCTCCAGGACTTTCTCCACTTCAGACAGACCTCCTCCTCCTGCCAAACATGTGAGACCTCATCTTCTCCACCAACCTGTCCATACTTGGGTGTGAGGTACCATTATTTTGTGCTGCTGCTTTGCACCAAAATTGAACCTGTTTCATCTGCCAGGTGGGAAGAAAGAAGTTTAAATATACAGCGTCTGCAGTGACTCAACAGGTGCATTTAGTGCTTAGCAACTTAAATATCTCCACAAGGAGTATCATCCTGGGTACTCATCTGTCAGTGACCCAAATGGACTAGAGAGGAGGGATTTGGGCATGGAGGAGGTCAGGGTGTGGAAGTTATAGTACTCATGTCAGGAGGTGATCAGAAAGCTGATGCTGTGCACTTTCCTGCTCCTCAGTGAACTGATTCACTTTGAATGGTTCATTTATTTATGTGACCATCTAGGGGGAAAAAGTCTTTAATTGCAGGCTCCATAATGTGTTCTTCACATTGAATTCCAAAGTGCTGATTTCAGTTGATTCTGTTTAGAGGTCCATATAGTTTCGTTGGTGAGCTGTGCTCATTCTTTAACTCTCCTGGTTTTGGTGACATTATATTCTTTATAACAACATAAATGACCTTTGGAAGGCACCTAAATATTATTAGCTCTTTGTACAGAAGAAAAAGAAGTTATAACACTAGAAAAAGTAATGTAAATTTGCCCCAGTACAATCCATGTAGGGATAACGTATAACTGAATATAGGAATGAGAAGTGAATTCTGTATTTTGGAGTAGAGATCACCTTCTTAAGGGCTAGTGTTCATGGAGGAAGATCCATATTTTGGCAAAGGTAGATATATTTCCTTCTCTTACCTGAGGCAAAAGTGAATGCAGAACACAAGACTTGTTTCTCAGAGGTGATCTGTGACTAGTTGCTTTGAAATTCCTCCTATGAGAGCTTGAACATGGAGGAACTGTGCAGTGCTGGTTCCTCATCCTTCTTCCCCCCCTTCAGCAAGTTGGTTTTTTGGTCCCCAAAGACATTATCTTTCCATGTCTTTCCACTGCTCTTGTAGCTGTTCTTACAATAACCAGGAATAACTGTGCAAAAAGGCCATCCAAATAATTACTCTCTTTTGCTGAAGCCCGAGATCAGTCTCCAGGGTGCAGAGAGACCTCCATGAGGACTTAGAAGCAAAGATCAGTCTCGGAAGGTCAGATTTCCCAATGTTAGAGATTAGGTCTTCAGGAAACAAAGCCCTGCCAAGGATTGTTCTGACACAAGGGTGTTTATTAATGAGCAAACTTGCTCACATCTCTTTTCCAGAATCCCAAATGTTATATATGACACATGACCCATCTTCTAGGTTGTAAACGATACTTAACCCTCTTTCAGGGGTGCTAAACTCAAGGGTGACAGAAAAAAACAGTAAGGTGATTTTGCCATGCAGCTCAAGATTTTAAAAGCGTAATAACTGTACTTTTTAGATAGTCAGAACTTAGTGAACCATTGAAAGTGACCCAGTTCATTGAGCAGAGCTGAACAGATGGAATTTCAGCCTTGCCATGCTTGGGTGACTCTCCAAACAATAGAAAATGTTCCTTCAAAGCCATCTCCACCAAGCTTCCTGCCTCACGCACATAACATTTGGGAATGTTCCGGTCACTTCTCAGTTCAGCTCACTATGTTGTGGGGTAGAGTAGGTGATAGACTCTTAGCATTGGGCTATGGCTTGGGCTTTTTCATTAAGGCTTTTAAAATGTCTGCTGTTCTGTTTCAGACTTAAAAAAAAAAAAAAATCCTATAGTATGGTCTTTGTTTGTTGGAAAATTTCTGACCAGGCTCTAGCCCCTGAAATGCAATGGCTATTTTTCCTTTTTTCATTTGACTTGCCTACCACCGAATGTTGACAAAACGTATTTACTGCATTTTTGTGATTGACAGCAAGTCCCTTGCTCAGCAATTCTGAGGGACATGGTGGCCCCATGGCTGCCGGACAGAAATCACCAGCACCACCTGTGAGTTGGCTGCTACAGCAGGAAGATGAAAGGGAAGATAAAGTAATTATGGAGAAAGTAAGAATAAATATGGTCAGAAAGCTGCCATCACTTCCTATGGGACAAAAGCAGAGAAAGATGATGGATGGAAGGCTTTGGGTAAGGTATCGATTTGCTAAATCAGAGATGAGCGTGGCAGAGACCTCCTCTTGGAGCTGTAGTATTGCAAGTTCTCCTAAGAGCAAACTGTCCAGGGCTCTGATGCTCATGGACTGACCGCAAGAGGCAAAGAAGGACCTGTACTAGTATATCAAAGGGTGACTACAAAAAAACAGCGTGCCAAAGCCATGCAACCTGGAACATATCAGATCAGATAGCTGTGGCACAGATAGGGAAATACCCATCCACTGTGCAAGGCAAAGGCATCATCTGAAATCGCGAGGTGATTAAAACCCCCAAAAAGGAGCATGTTCTGGGCAGGTGCAGAGAAGGGCTGGAGGCTGGTCAGGGGAATGAAGATCTTTTTGTATGTGAGACCAGAAGGTATTAATTTGTGTAAAAAACAAAGGCTCTGAAGAGATATTTTCCCTCTGGCTGTGTGCATCCACAAGGCAAGAAAAAAGATAAATATGGGAACAGAGAAGAGCTGTTTAATCTAAAGGACAATGTAGGCAGAAGTACACATGGGTATAGGCTGGTTAGGAGGGTTTCTAGCCAACTAGAAGGTTGCACTGAACCACTGAAGAAAGCTCACTGCCTTCCTGCTGAACTGGGGCAAGCAAGACCAAGCAGAGCTCAGTGGGTATATCTGACATGGCTTCATACAAGGAGGGGGTCCCTGACCCAGGAGACCTTCCACTCCAGTCCTTGAATAAAGGTGCCTGCACCTGTAGCTAGTACTTGGTATTTCTTCTAGTGGAGACATCTAAAAAAACAGACAAAATCTTCCCTCTTTTCCAGGTTGGTGTGATGGCCCACTCAAGAGGCAATGCAGACCAGGTTTTGTCACCACTTTTGCTATAGCCATTCAGCCGATGAAGGGCTGTTACTCAAATGCTTTTCACCTGCACTTTGTTCACTGACTTTTCTTTAAGAACAGGTCCCTGAAGTCTGTCTATGTAGTAATGGGAGACAGTAGAGGTACCTGTAATCTAATTAACCCCAGTACCAATAACAGTTGCTGATAACCTTAACTAGGTCCTTGGCATATGGGCAAGTTCCTATCTTCCTGGAAAGGTTTTAATCAACTTGTACAAGTCTCTCCTTCTCCTGTTCCACTTCATGTGTACAACAGTTAGGTTACAAATAGTTCTGCTGCATGCAAACGGCTGCAGCCACATCTGTAACGGCACTGTTCATCACACAGCCTTGATCAGCAGCCCCTCCTCAGACAGGCACCCAGTGCTGATTCATGAGCACATCTGCTCTTTTTTGGGGAGTTGGCAGAGATACCTGCTGTATTACCTCTTGGCTGAACCAAGAAGGGAAATTGAATGCAATGAACTTATTGATCATCAAAAATAGTAACTCACAGGAGAGGAGTTCTCCTCTGGTAGCTGTCAGCTCAGACTATAAAACACTGGAGGATGCTCCAGTGGCTGGGTGAGCTTTATATCCATCCCCTGAACTCACCAAGTGCTCCTGTTTGGGGTATTCTGGGATTTATAAACGCTAGGTGAGCCAGACCATAGCCCTGTGGTAGGCAGGGATTGTACAGGTTTGTTACCATACACTGCTCCATGGCAAAGCTGAGGGTAACGTGGCCAGACAGGATGCTGGGGTAGCCTGACTACTGCCTCACAGCCCCATTTTCTGTCCTGCCTGAACCACAACACTTGACAACAGGCTATCCTGGCTATACTGCTCCATGCAGCCCCTGAACCTTGCAGCAGGCACCCTGCAGCCTGGGGGACAGCCATCACCTGCCCCCCACCATACGCACAGCCGGGGCTCAGCCCGCCGGCTCATAACCCCTTGGATGTGCTTTCCTCGACGGGCAGAGGGCAGGGGAGGCATTGCCCCTGCCCAGAGCGCCTTCCCCCCTTGGTAGGCTGCAAATTCTCTTCTGGAGGCAAATAATCTCTGCTAAGCCTCTGCCCCAGCCACAGTGGCATCCATTTAACCAAGAGAGAGATGCAAAAAGCAATCATCTTGTTTGATCCAGCGGGAAGCTGGACAAGGAGAAGCTATCCCCAGTATATTAATGCCTGGCATGAGCCTAGTAAGTGTTATAATTAGGTGGCATTAATTAGTGCTGGAAAAGACTGTCATGTTTTATACCAAGCCTTTGGTTAAAAGATAGGAGCAGAATACTTTTCTTGAAAAAATTCCATGTATATTTTCTTGTTTTACTAGTAGGGATTTTTAATCAGTTGAATGAACTTGTATGTACTAGTTAACTTTGCTGGAGTTTAGTGGTTGTATTTAAAGCAGATTTTATCCTAGAATGATATTAATTTGATAGGATCCCTGATCTGTAAAACCATTGGTTATCTTGGTCTCTCCTGATAAGAAAAAAAAAGTGCCGAGGGTTTCCAGTTGGTGAGCACATTTGGGCAGAATCTTTCACACGTCACAAATTGCAGATGGGAGGCAGTGATCTCGAACATGCAGTCACATTGCGTGACCATCTGACACCTTCCATTTAGAAAAATAATACTTTCCTCACAGCATACGCTCCCTGCTGCAACCAGCACCAAAAATTATGCCTGGGAGAGCTGTTCCTCCTAGACTAAGGTCTTAAATATTTCTTAGGCTGCTTTTAAAAGATTCATGCAGCAGCACCACCTCACTCACACCCTGCTAAACCAGAGAAAATACTGAAATTCTTCCCCAGACAGTGTTAATCACAAAATAGCTGAAAAGAACAAAAGGGGGAAAAAGACAGCAGGAAAATTATGTACTCACACTAGCTAGGTGAACAATGGAAGGCTCTTGTTGTATGTATAATTCAAACATGCCCATGTAAAACACCGCACGGAGTTATTTCCTATCACTACCAGTTTCTCAGCTGCATAAAATCCCACAACTGTGGGGAAGTTCAGCTTTCAAGCGCCCTGGTTTTGTGCATAATTCCTTTTGACAATGTGGTGTACTGACACTCATTCATTTCAAATAGCAATGACCATTTCAGGGTGTCCTTTGCTATATATTGAGGTGTCAGTAGTGATAAAAAAAAATCTTTACTGTTTAATGACAAAGCCATGTGAATTTAAAGGCTGACATCTCGCACTAGCCTATTGTGTCCTCTTTGTTACTATGCCCCAGTAAATACCAAGAATAAAAATTAGCAAACACTCATTCTTTCTACCCAAATTACAAGACTGACTAGGAGCACATTTTTTAACCCGTGATATTATCAGCAGTAGGGTGGTGTGACCTGAAACAGGAGGCAGCTCCTGCTGTCCTACCTGACCTTACATAAGTGCAAGGTAGCTATCTTAAAGTGTAGCTATCTTAAAGACTGGGCCATGTTTTCCCATTCGTCTGCCAAGCAGATGTGCCCCAGCAGCCACATCAGCCAAGCACTTAATTTCTGCAGACTGCTTTCCTCCCCACATCACATCGTCACCATTTCATGTCTATCATCCCGTATCTCTGTTCAGTCTCTATGTGCCCGAGTGCCATTGATATCCATGAAAAAGAGGTGCCTGTGTAGCTGTTAAAATGTGGGTGTCTTCCTAGAGAGTGGGGCACTGGCTGGTTATTGTACTGGTGAAATTTAGCAAACTGATGGTAGGGCAAACATCCCTCCCTGCTTTTTGCAGGGATATGCCCCTCCGGCTGCCGTGAGGGTGACATGAGCTGCAGCACAGACCTGCAAGTCTCTCACACCCACCTTGGAGGGCTAAGTCAGGCCCCAGGGCATGTCTCCTCCCAACACTCCAGCAGGGACTCCCCCAGCCTCCTGGAGTTTTAACAACAGTTTTGTCTCGCTGCAGATTTCTGGTCGTCAGGGCTGGCCTGAGCCCACCAAGCAGTGTTACAAACACCCATCATGCAGAAATAGCAATTAGTGTCTGCCACCATGGGCCAAGTTTGAATTCACAGAGCAGAGAAGAAAGGCTCTATCTTCTCTCCTGTCTTCTGGCACAGCCTTTCAACGCCACGGGCCCTGAACTGTCTCTTTGAGAGATGAACTTCTGCAAGCTCCTGTCTTGCACTTTCCAGCCCAGGCCTCCACAGACCTCCTTCTTCCCACAGAATCCTCTCCTGCAAGGTCCTCCTTGCTAAGCAGGTGTGATGCTGCAGCTGCGTGAAGACTTTGTGCTGCTTTCACAAGGCAGACATGATGTCTGGGCACAGAGTTACCCCCCGCCTCACTCCTGGCTGAGGACGGTGAGCTCCCTCCCTGGCAAAGCGGTGTGTGCTGTAACGTCTAGCACTGAGGTTACATATGGTGTGTAGGTGGTATGTTTGCACCAGGACCTACAGGCGAGGGAAGTACCGTGCATTGAAGCTGGGAGGACAGGGAAGCACTGGTTCATGGCAGATCCAAGTGAGGGAGATGTGCAGCTGCTTAACTACTCCTCTATCCCCTGCTGTGGACATGCACACCACCGTGGCTAGTGCCAGCATGTCTCTGTGCATCCTCACAGGTGAGTCTCACCTGTGTGGTCTCTGACTAGACAGAGGCCCCTTCCACCAACAGCCATGCTATATATGCTGTGGCTTCTTAGCCCCACAATTAGCTCCTCCATCTACCTACATGTTCACAGGACTGCCTTGTCCAGCCTTCTCATAAAGTAGGGGTTGCAGTTTTAGGGTGTTACAGGACAGGTCCACTTTGGGCACCAAGACAAAATTTCTCCCCTTGGAGCCAAAAGTGTCAGAACCTGATGTATCTCCCTCCTGGGACTATTTAAGCAGACTACGGACTTCAATGTTTTGTTTTAACAGTTTATAGGCACCTATTTAGATCACCACAGCCTGTGACTGTTGCCTAGTGAGGATTACAGGCCTGAGGTTTTGATCCCAAAAGCAAAGATCAAGTGGTGATCCTAATGTTCATCAGAGAAAAAAAGATCTAATGACTTCCTAGAATGAGCCCTCCTTCTCCTTGGTGGTAAGGCCTGCAGGGGAGAACCTGGGGGGACTCAGAATGAGAGCTGAGTCCTCCCTGTGGCTTGGGATAGCCTGTGTTATTTTGGGGCAGATGGTTGGACACCCAGACCCCAGACTTCTCCCCCTTGAATCTCACTTTTCTGATCTGTTAGCTTAAAAGTTGTGACCTGCTGCTTATATCTCATCCTTGTGTCTGCCAGGAGTCATTGCCGTGTCTGGATCACTAAGGCTGAGCCAACTGGTGAACTTGTCTCATTATCTCCTTGCCGAAAACTTACAAGCGTTACTTATTCTTGGATACTTGTAGTATTTATGCTTTTCCTACCCAGAAGATTAGCTCAGGCATAGCAGAGCTCAGAACACAAACCCATCTTTTGGCATTAACTTAGCCTGGGCTGGCTGTCATTTTACAGTAGTTGCACAAAAAGAGTAACTAGCAACAGCACTTACAAATCATAGATTATATTGTATTGGTTTAGCTCATATTGTTTGCTTTAAATTTATATTGTGCTTTAAATGCCAGCCATTAAAATTATTAGGGCAAGGTTTGCCCTCAGTTTACAGCCCTTCTCCCCAGCAGCTCATAAGAGAGGCTGCTGCACAGTTTCCTCATCTCTCTGTAGCTGAGCAGTAGAAGTCAGAGAGAGTGTCCAGAGAGTCATAACACAGCCTGGAGCTGTTTCACTTCCAGACAAGATATCCATTTGGAAATCCAGGTGCAGAACCAGGCAAAGCACATTAGAAAGCTGCATTTCATTTGATCCACCTATTCACCTTGCCCTGACCCTCACCCTAAATCTGTGACGTCTGTCTGGGTGTAGTCATACAAAAAGGAATAAGGGACTAAAAAGCCTCACCTGGCCATTGGGGATAGGTTATTTTGAGTTGCCATCTAAGCCTAAGGAAGACCATTCATTTTTCTAGGGTGGTACTTTATTAATGTGTTCTTTTTGACTGTTATTATCCTTTCTCATGTGTTGCTTTGCTTTTTGCTAGTCTGTCCTCACATTTCCTGTAAAACATAGTTCTTAAATAGCTTCAGCCGTGCATACAGAACTTTCTGTGGATGTTCTTAATCTGTAGCAGAGAAACTAACGCAGCCCTAAGCGCAGAGATGCCAGTGACACTTCTTCAGGGCCTTTAAACTGGTGGATATCATCTTATTTTGGCTTGTGACAAATCCCAGTGATTAAATGTCAGCAGTGTTTACACAGAAGCCTCCCTATCACAGACAGTGCCAAATTAACCATTTCCAGCACTGCTGCCAGGACAGAACAGAGCTGTTGTGTTCTTCTGTGAGGATCGGGCTGGCGGAAAAGAAGGAAACAGGTGTGGAAGTATTGCTAAACACCAACCTGGAGGGCAGAGACCCTGTGAAGCTGACCACACTGTGTAACAAACTGAACAAGATATGAGTTGCTTGAGAGTTGTCCTGGGCAGAGGTTTCCAGACACACCTGGTGAGGGCAGCGTCACAATTTGTCTAAAATTCCTCAACAGAAGTTTGAGCCAAAACCTCAGCTATCTTCCAGGCACAGCTTTGTCATTACATACATGATGCCCAGCTCTTTCACATTCTGTAGGATACTTTAAGTGTGAGACAAAGCTGGACAAAGCTTCAGTGGGAAACTTGAAATATATTTTGCCACGTAACCCTCTGACTGCACACCACAAGCATGCGTGGTGGTCTAGGGACATAAAGGCAGACACAGCCCATCTCAAGGAGCAGGCAGTGGAAAAGAAGCTAACAGGATACTTCTGTTAAAGGTCCTGACTGTTGAGTATTAGGTGTATATTGTATCACTACAATGACCGAAAAAGTCCATGAGAGAAGCAAAGGATCTGCAAGTGTGTAGCCAGAGCTGAGCGAGCCAGTGGGCGGCAAGATGGGAGGAATACACAAGTGGTAGAAAAGCATTAACACTTCCCTCAGGAGGAAGCACATCAAAAAGGCCTAGAAGAACATGGGACCTGAAGATCCAGTTGTAAGAAAGCCAGTGGAGGTGTCTAAGTGAGGAGAGCTGAAGGTGTCTCCACAGGGGGAAAGCAGAACATGACAGGTACAATGGTGTCCTACATGAGGTTAAGGTAAAGAAGGAGGCAGGAGAGGGAAAAACCAAAATATTTTGTGGAGACATGATGCAGATAAGAACTTTTTGTAACTGCAACAGCAGAAAAAACACGAGGAAAAAAGAAATTTAGGAGTGTGAGAGAGAGTGAAAGAGTGGAACTGGTCCTCACATGGGCCTGGGAGAGCAGAGAGAGGACACCCCAGGTCTGTATGATGGGGAAGCACAAGGAGATGGCAGCAGCCCAGCCACATTGATGAAAAACTCCTCTGTTGTCTCATGCCTCTTGCTAGAGATTGAGATGGAGCTCTGGCAATACCTTCGGCTGGAAACTGCTGGAAAATCACAGAGCCTCTCCTGCACTGCAGCAGGAGCAGTTTGTGAACTGTGTCACCCTGAGGTCAGGAGATAACAGGAGCAGAGGATGCCTTGCACAAAACAGGCAAACTCTGGGAGACAAAAAGCCTTGTGCAAACCTGGCATTTTATTGTTGCTAACTAAAATAGCCATAAAGCTGAATTGTAGGAATAGGCCAGCTTTCAGCTTATGTGGCAATACACATATAGGATTATAGGCTTTGTTGCTTTCTTGTAGGCTTTGTTTGGGGGAAAACGAAGTGCTCGCTGCGCCCAGGAAGCTGTGGTATTCCCTAGACTGGTAAGGGAGGAAACTGTTAATGGGGAAAAAATTACTTAGAGCTGTTATTCTGGCTCTTTCAGAGACTTTATTACAGCATCACCATCTTTCTTCTTCCAGATGCACTGAGCAAATCTAGTTCCTGTGAAAGTTTAAGGTAGATACAGGAATTTAGCTGCTTTGAAAATTGTGCAAAATCATAACGTGAGCTCAGTCCTTAAGTGCTATATGGACACAACTGCCCTATGCCTCTTGACTCTGAAATGCAAGCTGAATTAAACATAACCACCAAAGGCAGTTTAGATACGGCCTCTGTGTCTCAGCTCATGCTTTGGCAAAATGCAGGTACCTTTTATACACAGACAAGTATGACAAGGCATAAAGCTTCATACCTGATGCAAGACACACCAAAAAGCCAAAAAACGGTGAGAAGAAAGAGAAAAATAGCAACAGGGGGGCTGACAAAAAATGGGTGAGAAAAGCAGAATGAGTATATTGGGGGAAAAAAATTCCTGTATAGGGATGGAGGACAGGCACAGCTAAGGGGCAATCTGGTGCCAAGAGGATCTTGTTGAAATGTCCCATACGCTTTCCTCTCCCCTGCAGCAGTGAATCCTCCAGCAAGCAGGGAGCAGGCATTGTGGGGGCTGAAGCCTACCGCAGGTGGGCAGGGAGGGAGCTCCGGGGCCAGCCGCAGAGCCCGGCTGTGCCTGCTGGCTGCCGCGCCAACAGTGCTTTCCAGCTGGGGTTAGTCAGGAGCTAATTCGCTCTCTTGGGTTCATTGAATTGTGTGGTTGCACATCAAAAATATTCAACAGATCCAGCCAGAGTTCTTTGTGCTGTATGGTGTCATGGGGAAAAAAATAAACAAAAATGTGCTACACTGAGGACAGGAGGGGTCTGGAAGTTGCCTTCCAGACACATTGCCTCTTTTAGGGCTTTGCTTTAGGTTTCAAATGCCCTTTATAGAGAGAGAAACTGTGGTCCTGTTCCTGAGGCTTTCAGGTATCCAAACTCCTCTCTCCTTGCTTTTTGGTCACTGGTTGTGCTCCTCAGAGGCCATTTCGTCATGTTGTAAGGTAAGACAAGGCTGTGACCCAGATTCTGGTCTCTTGGGTGCTGTGGCTCAGCTGCATATACTAATGTTGCTTGGGGTTTCACTGTTTCCACCCTTCCTACTGTTCTTGTAAATTTGATTTCCCACTGCAACACATAAAGAGCAACAATACATGCTCCGAGGCATCGTCTCTCACCTCTTTGTCCTCAGCCATGAAAAAAAGTCCCTTTTAAAAGCACTTTGCTTCTATTCATTTGGCTTCTGCTTTTTTTCAAATTATTTAATATTTTTGCTGCATTTTTTTTCTGAGACTCTTTTCCCAAGACCTTAGATAAACCACAGAACACTAAACAGAGCTGCAGTTGCTTCCCAGGACAATAAAAGCTAAGGGTCAAATGAAGAAGAAAACATCACTTCCATGTAGGCTTATAAAATCTTGTGCATTTCAGGGGCAGCGTGAGATTCTGCAGTACTAATGTCTGACTAATAGCTGGTTGCTATGTCCTACAAAGACTTTTTCTGCTGCAAGTGCGTTGGAAGGCATTTTAAGGCCAGTGTTGGCTGGAGAGAGACAACCCAACAGGCAGCCCCAAAGGATCATGGGAATCCTGATTGCAGAATAATTCCCAGAGGAGCCTTTTGTATTTCACGTGTCATAGTATTCTTCAGAATATCATGGTGCTTTACACCAAATAACAGTATGTTATGTATGTGTGGTATTCTAAATTTTTCACAGGTTCCTTAGAGGGTCCTCTCTGTCCCTTTCTACTTGTTTACTCAAGGGCAAGCAACTGGAATTACATATCCCTTGCACTAATCAATTGGAAGAACAAATTATTGCCTGCACCTCTTTCTGGTTACTTATGGAGCAGGGAGAGCAAGAGGAGTCTAGTGCCAGGCACAGCATTAGCAGAAAATCCCCCTCTTTAGAGTCGCGGTCAACTTATTTATTGTCATGACAGACAGTAATAATGCTAAAGGTGAAACAGACATTGTGATAACTTTGGTTCCTTAGAAAGGGATAAAGGATTTTAAAAGATTCTAAAATATTTTCCAGAGAAATCACTTTGCCCATGACAGAAATGTGGCAATTGGGGTGGTAGGACACCACAGCTGAGGAATAACAGCTTGCCGCTTCATTCCAGTGTCTGGAAGGGACATATGACCAGCTGATCCCATTTCAGCAAATCACCTTCTATGCAAAGTTTGTGTCTGTTTGTTGTTTCTTTCTTAACAGCAGAGGAGAAGCTTCTGAATGTGTGCATCTGCCCCACACTAATATTTTTTAAAGGCTTTAAGGTTTCTAACCAATGTCTTCTCTGCATGAAGTCCCTTTCTTCAGACAACTGAAGAATACTTTGCAAATATTTTTATTGTAATTCCAGTGGCCACAGCATAGGGAGCATTCAGAAAGACGCGGCTCGCTAGACTGGAGCAATGGGGAGGGTGGAATTCAGCCCCCCGCACGCTTCACCAGGCTGTGCCCTGCCAGGCTTTCTTCTGCCTTGCCTCCTCGGAGCTGCCCTGCGCTTGCGAGTTAAAAGAAAACTGCAGCCACATTATGGAGGCCAGCAGCATGAAAGTACAGTGCAAGAAACACTTGTCACCGTGAATAAACAGTGAAATGCATTTTTTTTAAAGTTGCTAATTCCACTTGGCATTTCTGAGCCCAGCGTTGGAAACATCCATCTTGTTAAAAAGTGATGTCATTTGTGACACTAGTAGTATTAGAAGAGACTGCAAATGAGTTTTCAACCTGCTTTAATAATGATTTAACAACCAGGAGAATAATCAATATTTTAGGGATAAATTTTCCACTGTGCCTCTAGCAGACTCCATTTGTGCCCTTACAGAACCGTGTCTACAGATCTGCAGGTGAAAATACCTGAGTGCACGTGTCAAAAATGTACACGTGAAATATTACACCTGTGACACTGCCCAACACAGAGTTTATATTCTGAACTGAATTGAAAATCCCTTTGTCTTTCCCCAGTCTCTGATAAAACCAATTCCACCTATATCTCTGATGAACCTATAAAATAAATCTTTATACCTGTTTTCTCTTACATATTTTTGTGTTTAAAAACAATAAAAAAGCTGGGGAGTTTTTGATATAGTGCAATATCTAGCACATTTACTGATAGAATTGGATGACATTTGGATTTCACATCCTGGTCACAAAATGAGATTATGGCATTCTAAACTGCTTGGGTAATTGATGTGCAGATGCTTTTTTAAAAAGTGGATAATCCAAACTGATTGGTTTACAAAAAAAAAAAAAAAAAAAAAGGAAAGGAGCTTAGGTTTCTTCCTTTTTGAATGCTGATTCATTCCATGGCTATGTCACAGAAATGAGAAGCCTTTGAAATGGCTTTGGGGTTTTGTTTGTTTGTTTGTTTTTGCTGAGTGAATTGTTCTTATGTAATTTCACTCCTACATAAGAAACATTCTTATAAGATTATTTAATCACAGGCAAAGTTCCTGAAAATGTCACAGGTAAGTGTGGAATTTACATCCTCCCTCCTCGGGAGAAATAGACTCATAGTTTCTGAAGTAAGTAGCAATTAGATTATTTAGTGTCCTTAATTAGCCTTTTTTTTTTTTCTTTTTTTACTGAATAGATGCTCTGAATTTCCAAATCAGAGTCACTCAAAATCACTACTTCCCTCAAAAATCTTGGTCTTGCAGCAAAATTCTATGTATGACCTCATTTCCCTAAGGGTCTTTTTAATATATCACCAAGCTAGATGACTTCACTTTAGGCTCCAAAATGCTCACATTATTATTGATAGTAAGTCATACTAATGCTAATAGTAGCATAATGAACTTTGGTTGCTTTATGAGAAGCTTAAAAAAAAAGATTATATTAGATAATCTTTTAGATAATTAGAAAATAATTAGACAAAGTATATCCAAAGGGGCAATTTCTGAGGGCCTTGCTCCATGTATGTTCAATTCATTAAGTCACATTCCCACTTTGAAGTTAATGGGAGTCTCTTTACCTATAGCACTGTAAGATTTGACCCAAGATTGTGGACACCACAATATCGGTGAATAATTTTGCCAGCTTTTTTCTCACAATTAAAATTCTTGTGGGTGTTTGGCCAGCAGATGTCTCGTGGTGGTAATGTTTAAAATGATAGATTTATGTCCAGTGAGAATAATAGCTACATTTTCATTTTAGAGCACACGCGATAAACACGCTTTTGGAAACTGAGGCTCACCTCAGCTGGATTACTGACTATTATTAGCAGCAAGGCAATTGGATTATACCACGCAGGAGCTGCTCTGAACTTTAGCTCAAAACTTGATGTCATATACAGTAAAGTGTAAAAAGAACTAAATGACCTCTCACTTCTCTTTTTCTTCAGACCTTCTCAGTCTGGAGGTGGAGCAGATGTCATGAAACACAACCAGGGAAGCCAAGACCGCAAGGAAAGGTTTATGACAGGGAGGCTGGGAGAGCAGGGAGGGGACAGCAGAGCTGGTGGGGAGCTGCTGGAGTCCCCACCCTGAGACACTGGGCAAAAAGCCTGGTCCAGACTGCAAGCCACAGCTGGGCATTCCTGGGCCAGGTGTGGTGGAAAGCTTTGGAAGTGAGGGGAAAGAGATGTGCACTCGGGAAGGGACCTGTGTGCCTCTCTGTCACTGCGTGGCGGTCAGCTTTGCGAGGAGGTTAGGTGGGAAGAGAAGGGGTCCCTCGACTGCAAGACAGATGTTGGGTGGAGCAGCATTTCCTAGCAAGCGACAGAAACGAATAGGGAGGTGGTGACCAGCTGTGGATAGAGCACAGCATGAAATGGAGTCAGACTGCAAGTGCCAAGTGAAAACTGGGAAATCCTGACACTGGGATTTTGCTTGAATGGTGTGCTGCAGTAAAAGCTACCTCAGGTGGGAGATCTGAGATGGAAGTTGACAGTAGGAGTCCCAGAAAGCTAAACATTCTCTTTCCTCTAGTCTTTACACTAAATTTATCTCAGATTTCATTTGAAACCAGAACAGTATGGAAAGGAATATCCTTTTTCTGACTACCTTTCACTAATCCTCAGAAAACAACAGCTATGACCCTACTAGTCATTCAAGATATTATTGACTTGGAAGATTTGTGTGCCCATATACATGTGTGCATATGTGTGAGCAGGTATGTGAGATGTCTGTACTCCCATTCCTAGCACAAAACACCAGCCTGATATTTCTAACCTGACAAATCTGGTAATCTGTGAAGTAGAGAAAATGTTTTCTTGTGCATGGTGCAGAGAGACCCTTCTGGGAAGTAGAAAGGTTTAGGCAGGATGTCATAGGTATGAAGACAAATGTTTCAGTCATCCTTCTGAGCCTGTTTCCAGTTATTTAAGTGAGTGTCTACCTGTACTCTTGCAAAGAAAAGCCTTCAAAACTTAAAGCAGGCCGTGGCACTTGCTCCTGGCAGAGAGGCTGATGCAGCTGCTGGGAGGTGCAAATGGCCCTGGTCCATGGTGCAGGCTGCAGCTTGGTGTCAATTTGTCCTGCCACCCAGCCAGGCTCAGCAGCTAAGCAGGGAGGCCCAGTCCACACCTGGATGGGAGATGATTTGGGAATCCTTGGTGCACTGTGACGCTGAGGAAGCTCCAGCTTCCCACCAAATGAGCGAGTGATGCCAGGCATAGGGTGTTGCCCTGGTGAGCTATGAAAGCCACACACAAAAAGGGAATGAAAATGAATCTTGGCTCTCCACACTGGGCTGGTGGGGCTGTCCAGTCAACCTAACACTGCAGTATGATGTTCCAGTCAGCTGGTAATTGTGGAGCCTTATTTGTCCCCTGAAGAGCCCTGGAAGAAGTTATATTGAAATGAACCTGACCAGAGCATCTTCCAGAGCAGGTTTGCACTGGGATATATTACTTCCATGACTTGGTATCTTCCCACAAAAAATGCCCCAGAGGTCTTCACTAGCTTTCCCACTTTATTTCCTGAATGTGTGAACCTACAGCCTCCCAAAGCTACCCATTTGCCCATGTTCCCTCAGTCTACCAAGCAAAACATCTGCAAAGCACTTTGCTAAAACAGGACTTTCAAAAAAATGTCTTTTCTGTAAGAAATGAAACAACCCAATCCCACACCCCAGCAAGCACCCCAGTTTGGAAATTTTCATTTTTAGTTGGAATAAGAAGTATTTGGAATACGTAAGCATCCCTGCATGACTCTGTTGCCAAGTTGGAGCCAAATAAGGCTATTTCAGATGTCACTATTCTTAATATTTCTATCACATATGTGTCCTAGAAAGGAGGATGTCACACAGATCTAGGGGTTCTCTGAAGGGCAGAGAACACTGCAGAGAGGAGACAGCCACAGGACTATACATACATAGACCATCAGTTACAGGCTGCAAGGTTCATGATGGGCATCCTGTCGTCTGATTTTGTTGAGGGTGTGCTCAGCCTTTGAAAGCCGAAAAAGCACAGGACCAAGGGGTGACAAATGGTTTAATGATTACAGGATGGTACACCACATCACATGTTCTTGGTCCTTGGCCTGACCCAACTCCTGTCCTGTTACACGACTGTAAGCAAATTCTTTTACTGTTCCAGTCCAAATCCTTCAGTCTGCATCCAGGCAAAACAGCCACTGCAATAAAATTCTGTCTTGATGAATGTTTCATGGGTAACCACAATAACACTGTTTCCTTCCTCTTGCCCACAGCAAGATCTTCTGGTACCATAGTCCCCTGAGGGACAAGACTAAATGTGGCACGATTTGTCAACAGGCTGTGATCAAAATCAAATCTGAACACCAGTGTATAGCAGTAGTGACCCACTTTCACTTTATTTCCTCCTCTGGTCTGTGGTTCTCAAAAATCACTTGCCTCTAGCATAGTCACTTCTTTAACTCCCAGCCTAGAAGATCTGCTGTGCCAGAGCACCCCATGACTCAGAGAGATCCAAAAAGCCTGAGCTTAGCAGCATGCCTACTGAACTGAGACAAATAAGATGAGCAGGTCAGTCTGACGAGCTAATCAGAACTCTCCTCTAGGAAAGATTATGCTTCCAGGACATACTCCACATATTGCAGAAAGCATGTGGAATAGAGCCAAGGCAGAGATACCAACTCCAGCATAACCCATGTTCCCTCAGTCTTGCACATCCTCAAGGACAGTTTGTCTTTTGACCTAACACTCAGAACCTTTATAAGTACAAAATCTCTTCACTTCCATTCCTTCTCAGTGGGGGAGTGTTTCTTATCCCATTATGTTCTCTGGACCCAACGCTGCAGATTCTGTAGCTACTGAAAAAATGTCTCCAAGTGCCCAAGACAGAGTAGGTACACGACAGACCCTCTGATATTCCTCCCATCTCCATGAGAACCCTTAAGGCCTGTATTTGTGACCCTAGTGAGGCTTGGAAGGTTGCTTAGCTATGGCAATAGGACTGAAGTTATTACTTCACTTCTCTTTCTCAAGCAGTAAGAGCACATGCTGTGACAGAAGAGCTGTAGACGGTACCTATTGAGTCTACACAGCTTCATGAATGTCACTTCAACTTCAATTCCAGTAACACTGCTGAGGCAAACATCCTCAAGTCGGAAACTCATCATCCCTCTAATTTATTTTTTTGCTTACACACCCTACAGCACATTTTTCTGTATTGGAAGCACAACAAAGGCTCTCTGTTGAAGGAGCAAATAAACTGTTGATTTACATTCCTGTATTTTCTAATCTGAACTCCTTTTACCTAGACAGCCATACCAACACTTACTGTTTATCCGTAGTCTTGTTCAAATAAAAAAATATAGCATATTGGCTAAATGGCACTCTGGGACTGACCCACTGTTCAGACCTAGCAGCGGTCATATCAATTCCATGCATGGTTTGGCCTTCCGTGGCTTTGGGAGAATGGTAGATAACTGATGAACAGCAGGCCCCCCTCTGCCACGGTGCATACTGATCCATATACATCCAGCTAACACATTTGTGAACCCCTTTAGAAAACAAAAATCACACAGCCATTCTAAGAAGAACCATTAAATGAGGTAGTAAGATTTTTGTTTTGTCTTGCTTCCCTTATGCTTTGCTTAGGAGAATTAGTGCTAAGTCTCCATTTCAGAATTTCGAAGATTGCTATTTCGCTTTGGGTCACAACTGAAACAGCCTTTTTTAGTTCCATTCTTCTTTATAATTTTTGTATTGGACAGGACTAGTAAGACTTTGCCAATCGATACACACATGCTAAGGGAAGATCTGTAAGAAAAATAACATCGTTCTTATCTGCAATATGCCTTTTTAATAAGACTCACCTACCACTGTTCTTCAGTTGTAGCACCAAATTCACATGCAGGTCTAACATTGAAAATAAATAAGCAGTGTGTAGTATGGCAGATACCGGGGCAGATCGTCAGCTGGTGTAAATCAGCCTAGGTCCATTGACTTCAGTGGAAACTTGCCAACTTACCCCAGCTGAGAATCTGATTATTGTTTTGCAAGTTCTTGCATTAAAGATAAGCATTCACATTCTGCTCTGTTACACTGGTGTAAGCGGGAGTAACTTCACTGAAGTCTCTGGAGTCTTGCTAGATGTACCTCACCTGGAAAGCAGAATTCAGTTTGCAATCTTAATGAGAGTTAAAGCAGTTTTTACCTCTACTACATTTCATCTCTTCCCTTTTCCTTTAAAAAAAAAAAAAAAAAAGGAAAAAGGAAGAAATATCAGGCTGTCATGGAAATTCTCAACTAAATCTTTTTTCTTTGACTCTCATTTCCAGGCTTTGTGCAAATAGTTTATTTGATTTGACATCTACTGCACAAAAGGTTGCCCCTTCTGTTCTATCAAGGCTGATATCAAGAAAAGAGAGAGAAAAATCGCACAGCTGGTAATACAGAGAACCCAAAAATATACAAAGACGTACCAGAGGGAATAGTCATCAACATAAAGTGAACAAGCACCCAGACTATTGATTACATGCTGCTCACAGAACACTAGGCATTTCTGCCAACTTCTTTCCACTCTTACACTGAGCTGCAGACAGCATGTTGTACTTTGCATCATCAGTTTTGATGAATAATGCACTGATAAACACTGCAGCCAATATTCTGGAGGAGCTGAGAAGCCAGATGTCATCTGGACCTCCAATAGTTTTAACCCTGGGTCTCTGACAGACACTGAAATAAACACTAGACATGCACCACAGAATGGGCGATGCCCAAATGCGAGGTTAGGTACAATATTAAGCTGGCAGGCATATGTAAAATGAACGAGCATTGTAATCCTTTCACGAACAACTTCCAGAGGTGCTGAGATAGTGAGAAAGCAGCACCCCGGCATGAGCTGCTCACTGGAGACACCTGCCAGGTGCAGCATCCCTGTGTAAGGACAAAAGAAATGCTGTTAGCTGTGTCGGCTCGGCCCTGCGAGCCACTGCCCAGCTCCATTTTGAAGGGAGTGAGCAAAGGGCTCGCTTGGACTCGGCCCTTGGGGAAACGGGATCCCTGTTCGGAAGAGCAGATGCGTTCTTCCCCTGGCCGTGGGCTGGATATGTTAGGATGGCAATCAGCTGAGCATCTTGTGGATACACCAGAGCCTTTCTGTTCACAGGCAGCAATGTGTATGTAGCAAGGCTTCTCAAGCCCTTAAACCTCATTTGGTATTTATCTTACATGTATCCTCACCAGTGAGGCTTGGCTTTTTTAAGCAACCTCTGGGCCCCCTCGGTCTACCCACTGATAAGGTCAGTGCTCAGGGGACCTCAAGGCCTGTGAAGGTTTAATTTCAGTGAGTCTCAGCAGCACCAGGTACCCTTTAAAATCTCACACAGCTTAGCAATATCATGAGTGAGATTATGCAGTTTTGGACGTAAACTATTCTACCAACCCATCTCTATAATCCAAGATCTCAGCATGGTATGTAAAAGTAAAACTGACTTTTTTAAATAAACACGGGAAAAGGCTCTACTTTCCCCAGAATTACAGTGTAAAGGGCTCGTTGCTAACTCAAAATTCTGTTTAAGGAAGATCTGCTTATATAAAAAGCCAAATTAGGCTCTCAAAGGCTCAGCGTATGCCTAAGCAACGGAAGAGTAGTTTCTCTCTGCTGGCACTGCAACATTGCTAGGGTCAGGAAGCCCCCTCATGGTTTGCTCACCAGGAGGAGAGTTGTATTATTTGAAGCATCCTAAATGTTCTGCTTTATTTTACCACCAGAATTTCCCAAGAAAAACTGCATGTAGAAAAGAATATATATAGCTTAAATATGGAGGGGGAGTGGTTTCCCTCTATTTACTTTCTCCACTTTCTTTTGCACCTGAGCACCATAGTTGGCAAATGCTCTAAGAAATGCCCTACTCCTGCATTGAGGGGAAATCCAGAAATAGGTAACATGCTCCTTATAATGCTATTTCTTTTCCATTCAGCTTGTCAAATAAGTGACAAATGTGAAGCATGAATAAGGACCTCTTAAAAGTATGAAACAATCCAAGAAGAAAACTGGCATGCACCTGGGAAGTGGTTAAAACAAAGTAGTAGATCAGGAAACGCTTACATAGATAAGGGGTAAGCTGTAAAAAGGCAGAGGCAGTGACTATAGTGGAATTTCAATTATACTGACATTGATGGGCATAGCAGTAGTGGAGTCATTAAGGATGGATGCGTGTTTCTGAGTGTGGTACCAAACTGTTTTTTCGGTTTGAGGAGCAATCAACAAGACCAGGGGCTATTCTGGACTTAGTCCAAGGAAATGAAACTAGGTGAAATGAATAATATAGAAGATAATAAACCCTTAGGGCTAGGTTATAATATCATCAAATTGGAAACACTTCTGAAAATATTTGTGAATGGTTATAAAAGTACAATAATTTTGAGGATGGAATGAGTTGTAGAAAGTTGATTGGAATCAACTGTTTGTGGACAATAATGGAAAAGCATGCAGTATTTAAGAAATGGAGAGACTGCTATTTCTATTCAGTTTATTAGAATCAAAGTCAAAATGATAGCAAAAACAAGCTAATGTGGCCTCAAAAAAATGTAATAAAGGTATCAAAATGCTTTCCTTATTTAAAAGGCCAGGCATCCTTGAAAAATGGGAAGGTTTGGCAGTTTTAAAATGAATGAGAACAACATTGAGAGAATACCAACAATGAATAATATCCATTAAATATTTCAATCAAGACTGAAGCCAAGTTGCTCGAGTGTATGCATGCAATGTAAATGGTAAAAAAGAAGAAGAAGAAAAAAAAAGAAATATGTTAATGAAACATGGGGCACTCGTTCGTATCTATTTCTACAAATAAAAGGACCAGTGCTCAGGCTTTCATTCAGAGCGCAGTTCCCGTGGCTGCGACAGGGTAAGGATACAAGTTAGGGCTATTCAGGGAGTCTGCCCTCAAGGAAGCTGACGGCTGCTGGAAACCAGGATAACAACTCCCATGCAGAAGGTCTGATCCTACTCTTGCGGTGCTGAAGACCACTTAGAAGTGGCCGCGTAAGAGTTGGTGCAGGGTCTACCCTGGCAACATGGTGGTTATCCTCACTTGCCATGACAATCTGGAAGATTCAAGAGGAAGAAGTACATCTTGATCCATACAAATTAGTCCAAGGACATGGTCAAACGATCAGAGAGGTGGTTCAAGCATACGCACTTCATTTTGCAGAGAACAGCCTCACACAGACACAGTTGGGTACTCTGCCTCTCCTGGGACAGCCGCTGCTTGCAGCTGAGGGGGGCAGCAACTTCTCCCAGTAAGCTAACTCAGTCCTTCCCAGTTTACCTATGTTTTCAGCTGCCATTGCTGAGCAAACTCTCTGTATCTTCCCCTCAATGCCACAGTTTGCCACACCAGAGAGGACCCTTTTCATTCTGCTCAACTAGCGGTGGAAGGGCCAGAGTCACCTGGCTAAATCTTACCCTAGGAAGGAAACCAAAAACATTGCCTAGTAAGAGTCTGAGCGGAGAGACGGACAGACGGCAGAAGCTTGTGAAAACAAGAAGCTGTGTGGTGGGTAAAGGGAATGTGCTGAGGGAGGTACTTTGCCTCTTCCTGGGGAGAAACAGGATGTCCTTGGTGAGAGCATGCTGCAGTCAGCAGAGAGCCTGGCCAGGCAGAGACAGGGCTGGCCATGCCTGGCTGAGTAGCACTTCATGCCCCTGTAGGGATGTGTTGTTCAGCTGGCAGTGTCTCCTGCTGCTGGACGGAGCCCGTGACAGGGATTGTTGCTTCTCCCAGAGAAGGAGGTGCCAGAGCCTTCCTCCTTCCTTCCCCACAGCCCTGTATTTCTCAGCCCACACCACCAACCATGAAGTTGAACTCCAACCTTCTCCAGCATCCACAAAGGATGGAATTACTTATTTCAGTTCAACCTTGCAACGTGGAGAGCTCAAGGTGCCAGGGTGCTTTTTATATCCCAGATTTCAAAGCAGGCCTCGTGTCTAGCACCCAAGCTCCAAGACATCGTTTCTTATTTTCCAGCACACCTAAGCTGAGGACAAAATAGTGAATTTTCCTATACTGCACTGATGACTCACAAACAGCCTCAGAATCTAGAAAAGGACCAATTTAAGTCAATTTAATTTTTTTCTTCAGCTACAAATTTTGTACTCCATTCTCACCAGGTACCCTGAGAATACAAGACTGTTGATAAAAGAAAAAGAGCTTTTTGGGAAACACCAGCTCTCACGTGGGTGAACCTCCTTGTAAAATGCTGAAACCATGTGTGGACAAATCCTGAACACAGATGGTTTCTGGTTTTCATGGTTTGAAGGACTGCTAATGGCTGAATTGCACAGTAAGCCCCACTCCCATGTTTCTATGATGAAGGCCAAAGGCAAGAGCAGGCTGAGGAGAATCATGCATGTTTTCTGGACCAGAATGATGATTCAGTGGGAATTAGGAACAATATTATATTTGACAGAGTTTTATGCAGAAGTAAATGTGGTACAGGACAGAGAGGAGTCAGGCACTGAAGCCACAGACTGGCAGAAATTGTAGTTTTGGCTTCAAAGATAAAGATGAAAAGCAGTAGATTTTGTCCAGTTACATGTTACAGAAATGAACCCAGCCCAAATTAAGCTTACTAGGTGGCCCAAATTGTAGATGGGGACCTTGCAGTTTTGTGCTGGAGTGTTAAAGGTGTCCAAATTTGAGCAAGATCAATCCTTTGCACGTCACCCTTCACCCATCAGTGAGATTCCTTGGAGGGAGAGGATGGCCCCGAGTGGAACTGGAGTTTATTGCATGAATCCTCTCTCCTCAAACATTTTGGCACCTACCAAACACTGAGCAGCCTCCTCTCCCTGCAGCTGCTGCACCACGGATTCACGTGCCCCACCAGAGCTTGCAGGACCCCTGCTAGCCTCTACTACAGCTGGCCTGAGAAGATGGTTCACACTGTGCCTATAAAACCCACAAAACTTGGTGGAAATTTCAGCCCTGCGATAATGATCCAAATTTCCATGAGCCCATAAAGCACTCTAAAAAATTAGCGGGGAGAGTGCAAGATCATGCATACCTGTGCAGAATTACTTGTCGCCTATGCAGGGAAGCAGAGAGGAGGATGTAAGAGGAGCAGGAATAAGTGCAACAGCAGCAGTGGTTCTCTCTAGAAAATTCAGAACTATGGAGGCACAAACAACTGTTCCCAAAGAAAATGGCTACTTCTTTTTAAAGTGAAGTCTGGAGAAAACAAGACTTACAGTGATCCATAAAACCCTGGGAAGCTCAAATCAGGGTGTCCTCCTTTTCTCTGAATATCCATATAAAGTGAGGAACAAAGAAAGGATTGCACAAGTGTAGAAATCAGGGTAAATTTTCCTTTTTTTTTTTAAATCCTACTGCACAGCCGAGCCGCAGAGAAGAGTGAGCCCCAGCCTTTGTGGCAGTAGAACCTGCCACATATTTGCCCTGGGTAATGAGCTCAGAGGAGGAGATTTGAAAGAAGACTTTGCATTGTTCGAGGAGGCTCTGGAGCAGAGGGAGGGTGGAATTCCATCTGTTCACTTCCGCGCGGTTCAGTGAGCTGCTTCACTTTTAATGGTTCACTAGGCTGTGACACTTAGCAGAAATTACGGTAAATGTTTTTTAAAACCTTTACATTATCATTTAAGAAGCCGCATGACAAGATCACTGAAAAGCTAACCCTTTGATCTCTGTCTCTTGTGAGGTTTTTTTGTCTGATAATGGAGACAATGTACCATGTGCCATTGAGGCTGGATAACGCGTTGGTGTGCTTACATTCACTTTGCCCCCTGTCTGGATGGCATTCTCTATGGTGTTTTTCTCACACCATCACAAAAAAAAGCAGATTATTGCCCTTAAAATCTATAGCCACCTCAGCAGTTCCCATATAGCTCTTTAGGAGCTGTTAGGAGAGCTGACAAACAGCTCGCACACCAGCTCAGATAGGAAGTACCCTATGTTACCGATCAGGTGGAATTCCACTTTGCCTGCTTGAGTGACTCTTTGAACAATGTAAATCATTAAGTAAGTCTTTGCAATGGTGCAGAAAGGTGATGGGGGAAGGGAGCTCTGTATCTGGTGCTTGTTCAATGCAATTTCACAGGAAGTTTGTTTATTTTCCATAAACTTTTGAAGAAGACCAAGTGGTAGTCAACAAGTTCAGTTTGACTTGATGACAGGATCGGAAGTAATTTGTGCACTTACATTTGTGTAAATTTTTGTGCACTTCTGCATTTAATCAGCATTTAGGACATTTTTTCTCCCTACATTTTCTCCTTATCATCAGAGTTTTCAGCACTTTCTTGGATAAATCTATCTTTCCATCTGGAGAAATGTCTATGGAGTGTCTGGAAAACTTGGAGCAACCATTTGGATGTCTTCACTGCTGTAGAAATTGGCCCTTTAAGTACCAAGAGAAAATCTTTATCTTTTTGCAAAGAAGGGAAACACATACAAATGAAGTCAGACTCCCCACAGATCCACGGCTTGCACAGCTTTCTGCTGCCTTTGCTCTAGTCAAAGGAAATCGTTTACAGCTTCTTTAGACAGACCACACTCCCCTATCAACTACACTGCACAGGCAGTGTGTCTTAAAAACAGGCAGCCTGAAAAACAAATGGAGGCTACAGATTCCAGCCCTTAGAGACCATTTTTACCTTCTCCAACCTTCAAGAATTAAATACTAAAGCCTGTTTTGGTGTTAGGGGACAACTATGAAGTGCAGATTTAGAACCATTTTTTTCCTTTTATCAGTTGTGTCTGATCCAGGCTACAGGTATGAGTTCACAGCATGAGTACAAGCCCTTCGCCATGTGAAGATATCCCATAGGAAATAGATATCTCAAAGATATAGATTCTGAACTGGGATGGTGTTCACAGCACTGGCTTCATTGTGCTCACCTTTTACCAAGGAGCATGGTCAGCACACTTTACAAACAGGACTTTAGATCACAAAGGAAAATTCTGAAGTAAAACATAAATGACCCCCAGTGAGTTTTTGCTATAGCTCTGCAACTGTGTAGGCCCTCTTGCTGAAAAACTTCTCCGACAAGGTGGAATCTACTGGAAGAACAGAAGGATGCTCAGACCATTTAGGAGAAGGCTGATAACCACTCGCTGAGAAGAGACAGAGGTCACTAGAGAGGGAGACTAACTGGCTGGGTAGATGAGGGGAGAGCAGTGGATGTTGTCTACCTTGACTTCAGCAAGGGTTTTGACACTGTCGCCCATAAGATCCTCATAGGTATGCTCAGGAACTGTGGGTTAGATGAGTGGACAATGAGATGGATTGAGAACTGGCTGAATGGCAGAGCTCAGAGGGTTGTGATCAGCGGCTCAGAGTCTAGCTGGTAGCCTGTAACTAGCGGTGTTCCCCAGGGGTCAGTACTGGGTCCAGTCTTGTTCAACTTATTCATCAATGATCTCGATGAAGGAACTTCTCAGGAATGTTGCTGATGATACAAAACTGGGAGGAGTGGCTGATACGCCAGAAGGCTGTGCTGCCATTCAATGAGACCTGGACAGGCTAGAAAGCTGGACAGAGAGGAACCTAATGGAGTTCAACAAAGGCAAGTGTAGGGTCCTACACCTAGGGAGGAATAGCCTCATGCACCAGTACAGATTAGAGGTTGACCTGCTGGAAAGCAGCTCTGCAGAGAAGGACCTGGGTGTCCTGGTGGACAAGTTAACCATGAGCCAGCAATATGCCCTTGCGGCCAAGAAGGCCAATGGCACCCTGGGGTGCATTAGGAAGAGTATGGCCAGCAGGTTGAGGGAGGTTATCCTCCCCCTCTACTCTGCCCTGGTGAGGAGTGCTGTGTCCAGTTCTGGGCTCCCCAGTTCAAGAAAGACAAGGAACTACTGGAGAGAGTCCAGCGGAGGGCTAGAAAGATGGTTAGGGGACTGGAGCATCTCTCTTATGAGGACAGGCTGAGAGCTGGGTCTGTTTAGCCTGGAGGAGACTGAGAGGGGATCTTATCAACGTTTACAGATATCTTAAAGGCAGGTGTCAGGAGGATGGGACCAGACTCTTTTCAGCACCCGACGACAGGATAAGGGGCAACAGGCACAAACTGAAACACAGGAAGTTCCATCTGAATATGAGGAAAAGCTCCTTTACTTTGAGGGTGACAGAGCACTGGAAGAGGCAGCCCAGAGACGTTCTAGAGTCTCCTCTCTAGAGATATGCAAAACCCCGCTAGACATGATCCTGTGCAATCTGCTCTAGGTAAATCTGCTTTAGCAGGGGGGTTGGACTAGATGATCTCCACAGGTCCCTTCCAACCCCAACCATCTGTGTTTATGTGATTCCGTGATTCTGAGAGGGAGAAGGAAAAAAGGACTGCAGCTGAATTTCTGGTAGAAGAATATGATCCTTCAGACAAGCTACTAGTAGCCAAGAGGAAGAAAGTAGATGGGCTGGTTGGGATTCCACCTGCAAGTAGCTTCATATTGTCCCCTCTAGCTGCTGATTTGAGTAAGGAACTATTGACCCTGAAAATTTGCCTGACATCTAAACCAGCATAAATAAATTATGCAAAAGCAAGCAGCTAAATATTGGCACCACAGACATGTTTTGCATTGTCCCCTGTACCATGTCCATGCTGTGCTCTGCCCATGATCCCAGATCACCCACACAGCTCAGGAGCATCCAGGCTGGGGAAGCCCTCACATTGCAACGTTCATACACTGGTTGCTTCTGGCTGTCTCTTGTCTCAAACAGAAACAGAGACAGTGAGATCCCCCCCCATCTACCCCCCTCCCCTCAACTCTGCTCTAAGTCCAAATGTTTCTTTTCAAGCAGTGCCCAAGTGCCTGTCTTTTTTCTTCCCCTCTTGCCAATTTTCAAAAGCTCACTTGAACTCCAGTGTCCCTGGACCAGTGCAGTGGCCAGTGAATGCTTTATGTTACACAGACATGCTACCTCTCAATCTAAACATGGAATCCTTCCTGCAGAAATATCCATATCTCATGAAGCTGAAAAAGCATGGCCAATATAGAGTAAATAAATCTATCTGCATGTAGACTTTGACTGGTATCAAACTGGCTCATTTATTGCCACAACTCTTTGCTGGGAGATTTTTGTTCTGCTGTAGAGCTGCTAAATTCCCCTTGAGTACTATTAGTGTTGCTGCTTTTTATGTCTCTCTCCATGACACTACTCAATGCAAGTTATAATTAACTCAGAGGAAGTAGAAGGGGATGGACTCTGTTTAGGAGGAGATGGGTATAGAACGGGAAAAGATAATGCCATATAACCTTTGGGCTTTCTAGTATCCCCTGAGCACTTGGGCCTTGGTTATTTTTAGACCTCATCTTTCTACTGAGAGGCAGCCCAAAGCCTGTTGTCAGCCACAAACTACAACAATCAGGACTAATTTTGGGGACTGAGGGAGGACTTGAATAACTTGACTTGTAAGACCTTTGTACTGACCCTTTGCACAAGACTGGTTTTTAGCCTTACAGAAGCCACCCCTGGCTGAGATCCTAGTATCAAAGGTGAAAATGTGTCTGTTTTCCAGCAACACTGGACAATCCGGAGAACAATTTATTGCTTAACTATTAAAGATTTAAATGTCAAATGGAGGACCTATCCTGACCCCCATAGATCCCCACATTTGTGCACACACAAACAAGCTGGAGGGCTAGGATGCAGCTGAGGCATGCAAAGGCAGGCTGAGAGAGGGTAGCACAGTGTTTCTGAAGGTGCTTGCGCTTAAACCGGATCCTGGCAAGGTTTCTTGCATTTTTAAAAGTACTGCGTTGTAGAAGAAGAAAAGGGTAGAAAAACTAGCAAACTAGTGATCACATTGCACGTGCTTCCGACACAGAAATTATTCCTCTAGCAGCAAATAGTGAATGTTAATAGGATCTTAGTGATCAGCTCACAGAATCCTTGGAAGTCGACAAGAAAAAATAAAGTGTCCTTACTGACTTTGACATCTCTCCTGCAGGTACATACAGCTATAAGTAACCTTATACAGCTGAGTAAACCTACTGAGTTCAGCAGGACCACTTTCATGTGCACATTACTCACCTGGGTCTCAGTCATGTACGCTCACAGTCTAAATAGTTAATACTTTTGAACTATTCAAAAAGTGAGTTTCTGAACCAAGAAGCCATTTGAATAACTAGCATGCTATTTTGATCTGCATTCTAATTTGAAACTCATCATTATTTACATGATAAACATAAATGGTGCATTTGGAGTTGTTATGGTCCATCATGTAAATCCGTATTTAAGCATTATGAAAAAGAGGATTTGTGACTCAGTAGATCATATTAGCTGTAGAGCAGCTATTCCTCTTGATCAAATCTATTTTCTTACTGCCCAACATGTATCAGGTCCATGTGACAAAAAATCTTTATGACATATTTACTTCTGTGTGAAATTATGTGGTCATTCTTAATTTCTTTGTATTTTTCCTATAATATTCTAAGCAGCTTGGCATTCTCTGAGGAGAATGGCAGTCTTACTCTAGGTGGCCCTACTCTGATCTCGTGTAGGTGACCGAGTGATGAGCTCCCATAGGTTTAACAAAGGTTCCCACAAATATTTTCCCCCTCACTCAGTGATGCCTGTGATGTTCTGTGGGCATGTCCTCCTCACAAAAAAAAATGCCAACTCCATATACTCCTTTCCCAGCCAGAAAACATCAGCTCCATACTCTCATTTCCCCTGTTCTGAACTATTATCCCACTGATCCATCACACTTGCTCATTCCAATAACTTGGTAGTATTTAGAGCTGGTCTCCTTGCCCAGCGACGGTTTTGCAAAGTTCATGCAGTAGAAACAAGCTTGGTGGTGTCTTGTCACCACTGCTCCCTGCGGCGCTTAGTTCTCCTGCCAACGCTAACCCTACAGTGGTGGCTCAGACAACTGACGGCTATGCCCTGCTGCAGGAATAGGTAGTCAGGGATAGACTCATTTTTCCTTCCATTCCTTGGGTTGACAGTCCCATGCAGACAGATAAAGGTATCTCCCAAATGCTGGAAAGGTGGTGGTGCTGGTGCTGAAGAGAGAGGCAATAGCTCTTCCGTCTTGTGCATGATAGTACACACTTGCTTCATGCTGGGCCAAAAAGACAAATTTCATTCTTCTTGCGGCTCCCAATGCTGTGTCAAATACATGTGCATTCAGACAGGGCTTTAAATGTAAACTAGAGAGGTCAGCCTTAGCATTTAGCCATGAGCTGGAAACTTGTTCTTTCCACCCCAACTGCAATCAAAAGATATCTGCAATTACTGTGACTTTATTTATGCAGCACAAAGTTTTTAGGGACTGTTAATGTGGTAAAGCTTTTAGGACACTCTTAACTGCCACCATTTTGTATATATTCTCCATGCATGCTTGATGGAGAGATAGAGGCATATTTTTGTCTGCTCAGTCTCCTGCAGCGGAAGTACTCTCTATTCTTTCTGCTCTCTCCACTTAGGTCACATTTTTAAGGCTTGCTTTGCCAACTAAGGGGAAACAAACTTCAGTCCAGATCATCAAAGATTTCTAGAAGCCAATATATTTAAGAAAGCCAATGCTCTGTTATTAAAACTGAGATTATCTTTACAAAGCCCCAACAGTTGATGCTGTTAGCCAAAGCTTGTAGAAGACCCCCACAAATCATGTTTCCATCTTTGATGAGGACATGTGCTGCTGTGCTTTTTTACCTTCTTGGGTGAAATCTATCACAGTCCGTAACTGGGATATGAGTCAGAGAGAACTGGAGGAACAAGGAAAAGGTAAGACAAATGAAAAGGCAAAATAAGGGCAACATTCTGCCTAGCAGATGTTCGGTATTCCTACAGTCTTGTTACCTTTGTTTAAATGTTTGAATCAATGCTCTTAGTTTAATAAACAAAACAGATGCAAAATTTGCAGCTAAGTGTTAGGAGTGAATGTCAAGGCACAGCAAGCGATCTGCATGTCCCCTAGGACTGTGTTTTTTGGTCCAGGATGGGAAACCTGTTGTTAGAATTGTTCCCAGATTATATCCCACTGGCCCTGATTACCTTGATGTTGGGGAAATGTCTCGAGGGATGTAAATTGCCTAGAATCATTTGCAACAGCTGCCAGCAACTGCGATTCTATGTTATTACAAAAGCAATCTCCCTTCCTGGGAATTTGATTTGCAAAAATAGAAGAATTAATAGAAATAGAAAGAAAGGTTTTAAAATAAGATCAGTTTCCAAAAACCAGGCACCCTTTTTGACACAAGTATCCCTTATGCTCTCAGATGGGAATAATTACAAAGTGACTGTCACAAGATGGTACCTGCTTATGAAAAATAAATCTCTCCCTTGAATTTAGACAGGCTCGAGTCAATATTTCTTGCAGAAGAAATCTCTCCTTTAAGCTCAGTATATTTTCTGGAACAATGGATATTGAATTGTGTCTGTTAATATAATCACTTGACATCTACCGTTTTGTATATTTCGTGTTCCAGTGAAACCTTCTCTGTATTGCTAATGAAATAATTTTTTTTATGTTCTCAATAATCATTATTCTCTTTAATGAAAAGTTAGGGCAGATCTTTCAGTCCTTACATGTGGGAATAATTTCTACCCTCACATTACTTTCTTGAGTAACTTAAGCTGACTTGAGTGAATTAAAGTTTTGTAGGGATGGCTTGTTCATAACTTAAGTGCTAATTGACATCTATTTCAGAACATGACATTCTGGAATAAACCCTACTTTAAGACATTAATGCAATTACAGTTTTTATAACAATTAGTATAATTATGTTTTGGGTAATAACTAATAAGTCATTGCAGTGGAATGTAAGGTAATGTTTCCTGCCAGCTGCCTTCAAAAATCCTCTGTCAGAGATAGTGAGAAAGATCTGCCCTGAGTCACATAAAGCATCTCCCACAAACGTGGCGAAATAAGAGAATAGGAGCCATAATACTTCTGTCTCAATTTTGAGGCATGACTAATTCTAGTGCTTGGGAATTGTGGAGCTCTAGTATCACGAATGAAACAAATTGTTTCATTTTAATGCCTTTGCATCAGAAAAAGAGTCAGGTCCAGATACAGTGGTCAGTCTAATAAGTGATTAATAGCTAAAGTGAGCCGCTGGTACTTTATTTCCTATCCCCTACTCTGCCTCCTCTTTAACACTCAGGTAACTGTCAGAAAGGGACCCAGCTATTACAGATGACAAGGGGTAAATGCCTTCATGTTGTCCTCCAAAGGTTAAGGTTTACCAACCTCAGTTGGAAGCCACAATCTCCAATAACCATTAATCTACTAAACTCCAGTACGAGTGAACATATTTATGGCTGCAGTCACTAAAGGGTGAAATAAAGATTAGTTTTTAGTTAGGAACGCAAAGCTTTTTAGATCAATACAGACCCACTGCTGAAATCAATCTAAAGTTTGGAATTTTTAAGTAAAGATTTACTGGGCTTCCTTGTACAGTTAATTTTCCAAAGGGGGAATAGTCTCAGCAATGTTACATAGTAATCAAATTGAGTAAACACTAGTCAGTTCGTAAACTGACCTCAGTTATGCGCATAGCAAATGAGTGTACAGCAATAAAAACACCCATAATGTGGATAGTAAATTTGCCAATAAACAGGTAAAGCCAAAATGCACATATAGACTAACATGATAAAATATTAGTAGCTACATTTGCCTATTTGAAAACATAAATAATCAATAGACATTAATAATGAAGTTGTTCGTGCGTTTCTTTATTACTGTGCATATTAAGTGTTTCAATTATTTCTACTTAGTTTGATAGATAAATGTATATGCACATTTTATGCCTTGAAAAGAATATAGGATTACTCTTCAAAACAAAAGCTACTGTTTAGATGAAAGAGCAAGTGGACTGGAAATACACAGCTTGTTATACCCCTCTGCTGTTCATGTTTGATGCATGTATACAATTTATTATGCAATTTCTTGAGATTTGACAAAGTAATTGTCTGGCAAACCATAGCTTTAATGATGGTTTTTCTGCTTCGTACAAAAGGTCTGAAGGTAGTGTAGGAAAATGACTTAATAGATCAGTGTCTATAAATGCTGTTAATGCGTATTTTATATATATATGTGCAATGGTAACCCAAGTTATTTTCTGAGTTACCGCACAATATGTTGTGAGATTCCATGTGGTAAATTCATTTTTTGTCATCAGAGCTACTGCATGAAATCTTATATGTTGAGCTGTAACTTCCAAAATAACTCGGGTCACTGCCCTAGCTTTAGTCTTGGTGTCTGTCACTGGGAGTTCTTGACGGTGGACCAAGGGCTGTGAAGAGCCTGGATGTTATAATAGCACGACGGTAGCTCAAAAAAAGCCAGAATTTCCATTGTTAATCCTGTTTTAAAGGGCTTGTCGCTTGGCAGTTAAAATCCATTCAGGTCTGAAACCAAAGTCAAGGTGCGATATATAAATTTCCTTTTAATCATATTCATTTTAAATCATTGCGGCTATTCTTGAGATAAGGAGCACAGAAATCCTAAAGTTTTATTATTTTGAACACTTTTGCAGTCTTTTGTAACTAAAATATGTCTAATTTTAAAAAATGAAATTTCTCAGCAGAGGGATGTTCTTCATTTTGCCTGTCTCCCTGTTTTATCATCGGTAAAAGACTATTGGCCAGATTCATAGCTTGTGTGAGCAAGCACTGGGTCCACTAGGACCATCCCCTCACATCAGCAATGAACCTTTGTCTGCTGATGAGCTGTACTCGAATGAAGTTAAAATGGAAACCTTTTTCATTTTTCACTAGTGTCATTTCTCAGCCTTAGGATATTTGGGATGTTTATTTATACCTTGGTGTAAATGAATGTAAAGCATTGGGCAGACAGGAAGATGTTATCTCATGGGCAATAGGTACCTGAAAATCATCCAGGCAACTTGAGCCAAAGAAAAAAAAAATGAGATGGAGTTCTGGTGACTGGGCTCTGACATCAAGTATCACTTTATTCTGTTTCATCTCCTTTTTTTAGAATTAATCATATCTACCCTCATACCTACTTTTTTGCCTCCCATATATGGCTCATGAATACGTTTGTTGGTAACAGGGAAGACTAAAGTCTCCTCTTAATCCTCTGGTACAACAGAAATAGAGCTAGTATTGATTTTCTCACATTCCCCTGTTTGGCACAATGGAAATATTCGAAAAGGTGACGGCGGGAACAATTTCCAGCTGTGACTGGTTGTCATATACTTCACACCAAAGCAGACCACAGATGATCTGCTCGTATTCCAAGGCAATGTCACTGAGAGCCAAATACAAGGATGTTTTTATTATGTGAACTAGATGCTGGCCTGAAACAGCTGGCTGGTGACACACAGAGCCTTGCCAGCCATTCAGTGATGACTTCTTTTTGGTTTCTACTGCCTGGGCCAGATTCGAACCAGGAAGCTGGACACAACTGTCCACTTTTCTGAGAAGCAGAGGAACACTTCAGGAAAGGAAAGGGATTATTTTCCTGCTCCCATTTTCTCCTCATTCAGAGTATCTGCTACCCAAGTTCTATCTTCCCTGATGAAAAAGTGTATTTTTACAATGCTACACCATCTTCAGGTTGCTATTTTGCAGTTAGACCTAGTGGAGACAAGCCAGAGGTCCTTGTTTACCTGGGTAGCTAGTTGGGTTAAGTCAGAGCCACTGCAGGAGTTCACCAAAATCACCCTCACCAACTACTGAGGGTCAACACCAGTTAGCGGAATAATGCTTGAGCTTCACTGGCTACATAAAGTTAAAGATTACCTGGTTTTAATCTCATGAAGCCCTGTACCCATGTTTTGTGTTTGTTTCTTTCCTCTCAGCAAACTAACTAACTTGAGTTAGCAGATTCTGACTTTAAAAATACAGTTTGGAATATGGGGGAGAAGCAGCATCTTGACTATTTCACAATGGTGAATAGGTCTGGTTACCGAGAAAGTGATGACACATGATCTCCATAGAGAGATCACCTTTTTCCCCTCTGCAGCAGAACAAAACTGTACTATTTAAGCACAGCCCTACTATTTAAGCAACCAGGTCAGAAGGTGCTCTGTGTTATCTTAGAAAGATGGAGTAATGCAAGGGGAGACTGTAAACCGCACTTCCTTTGCTTTTTTATACTTACGTTTAACTTATGCCCCCAGAATTATGTTAATGTAGAAGTATCTTGGTAGTCAAAGTTAACATCACTTTTTATTTTAAATTATTATTTCCTCACAAGGGAGTCGACATCCAATGAGTCCTCTCTGTTACATCCAAAGGAGTACTACGGGAAAGACTTCTGTCCCCAGAGCACTTAGATGTGATGGAGAACAAAAGTCTTTGTCAGCAGACTTTGTTTGAAAGGGAATTAAAAAATTTTCACAACTCTTCTCTCCCTTAAAAACTGTTAGTGCTCCCTTGGCGCTTGTGAGAGCCATGTTAAACCTATGGATTATGTATTAATTCAGTACAAAAATGTACTCTAAATCTAACCACTGCAATCCAGCTAGTTGCTGTTGCTCTGAAGCTTGCCGTTTCCCCCGTGTGTCTCAAAATGCTGCCTCAAGAAACCAAGCAACTAGGACGGAGCACTGTCCCACTTGGGGATGGCTCCTTACAAAGCTTGACCATGACTTTAGAGAAGTCGCGGTGCCACTTGCTACCAACATATCCTCCTCCTCATTTTGCAATGAGTCCTGCGTGCCCCAGGCTGGGAAAACTCAGCCAAACTGAATGGTGAATGCAGACACATGTCCCATGTCAGGAAAGCATTCCCTTTCAAGAGAACACTTAAGAATATGCTTTAAGAAATGCTTAAATGCTTTCCTGAACAGAAATGGACTTAAGCACAAGAGACTATCCCTTAATTGGGAGTACAGTGCAGACACAATCACTAAAGCTCGTATTATGTGCCTGAAAATCGAGTCCCAGAGCGTAAGCTTTTCCGAGTGATGGTTAGAGGGTTCCTAGTTGTAGCATGGTTCTGTACAGAAGGATTTGCTTAATCCACCTTGCTTTTAGATTGCAATTTCCCCAAGCTTAGCTGCTTCTTTGAACAGTTCTGAGTTCTGCCCCCCCAAAGTTATTTTAATAACTCTTTCAGAGGCAATACCTTATATTCTGATTTTTCAGAAGCTACTGGTTTTCTACAAACTTTATTCACATCATCTTGATTGCACAGCATTGCATTGCAGGACTTTTTTATTTTTTATGTAGTTTACCCTATTGCCTTTTTGGGGACTGGGAGAGGAGGAAGAACAGTTTGTCTTCCAGTGCTCTTAGGTTCACTCATGTAGGGTCCTGTTTAGCAGCTCCCAGTCCACCCCCACCAGAGCTTCGGGTAAGCAGGGCAAAAGTGTGAATACATAATGGTATCATGACTCCTTGTTACAAAAAAAAATTCTGCTCTACATACATTCAGGCATAGAAACCATACTTCATGATATGTCTGTGTGTATAAATAAAACCGGTCAGTATTCCTGGAGGAATCTCGCATGGATTAACCAGGACACCTCTGGGGCCAGTCATGCCGGTCTCTAGAGCCACACGGTTTCGGCAGCCACTGGCATAGCAAGCGTAATAGTAAACATTCAAAAATATCCAGCTGGGGGTGGAGCTGGGCAGATGTGCTCAGCAGGGCCGATGGACCACAAGCTGGGAGAGCCTTGGACCGCACTAATGAAAACTCTTTTTAGCATTTGTTAACTGAAGCACAGAGATATTAAAGGACGCACCTGGGTCAAGGTTGTTACATCTATATTATTAGACCCAAGATAACTTTTGATTTCAGGTATCTCTCCCTCCCAGCTCCTTCCAATGCCTCACATCTCCTCGGTTTCCAGGGAAAAGGCCTCCTCAGGGAACAACGAGGCACCTGCGAGCTTTGGATGGTTCCCAGACCCTAACCCCAAAGAGTGCAAACCACTGTAGGTACAGTCACTGTGTGCCAGTGGTGGGAATCCAGATTTGTGGGCCCTGGCTCTAACAACCACCTCTGCAACCTCCTAAAATCTTCCACTCCTGCCCTACTCCTAGACTGACACTACCTGGCAATGGATGAAGTGAGTAGTTAATCTGTACTCCAGGAACAGTGCTGCTGTGATGCCAGGTCTACCTTCAGAAGTGTGAGCTTACAAGCTTCCACATCAGAAGCTTGTCAGGGTGGATTATACAACAATGTTTGGCATCAGTAGCAACGTTACTGGTAACAGTCAGTACTGCCGTTGCTCATCTATTTGCACAGTACTTGTACTACAAATGGGACCTGTGTGCTCAGACCTGTCCGAACAACTAGTATGGCACGTTGCCCAACAAAAACGATCCAGTTTACCTGTAGTCTTTACCTCTCTGGAAGGTCCCCAAAAGAACTTCATCTTCCTCTGGTGAGAGATCCCATCCACATACAGGTGGCTCTGGTGAGCGCTATAATCTCTGTTCTACCATCTGAAATGCAACAGCGGCAGAAATGTAGGCTCCTGAGAGAGAGTTGAGCAGGCCAGACGACATGTACAAAGGCAATTTCTGTGCCCGAGATGGGGGAGCCAGCTGAAGCTCTGTTTCTGACAGCAGTCTCAATGACAAAGGGGCAGGTGTTCAGAATTGACACTTATTTTTGTTCTCAATAATTAAGACACTCCGCATGTAACTTGATTTCTGGGCTGTGTCAGGAATTGGTGTATGTAGCAACAACAAAATCTGCAAAAAGTCCCCCACAAAACATCAGTTGTGCAGAGATATGTTTCGTATTACCACCACAGATAATAAAGGTGTTCTAAATTTCTCTTTTGTATAGAATT
The DNA here is from genome assembly GCF_030463565.1 of Pelecanus crispus. Classification (NCBI taxonomy): domain Eukaryota; kingdom Metazoa; phylum Chordata; class Aves; order Pelecaniformes; family Pelecanidae; genus Pelecanus; species Pelecanus crispus. Next base: position 126,850,470 of record NC_134644.1, on the reverse strand, counting down.
ACTCTTATTGAAAAGTATTCATCTTGCTTATTTACCGAGTTTGTTCCCTGGGATTTTAATGACAAAGGGAGACCTTATCGCTCTCTACAACTACCTGAAAGGAGGTAGTAGTGAGGTGGGTGTTGGTCTCTTCTCCCAAGTAGCTAGCGATAGGACGAGAGGAAATGGGCTCAAGCTGCGCCAGGGGAGGTTTAGACGGGAAATTAGGAAAAATTTCTTTACGGAAAGGGTGGTCAAGCATTGGAGCAGGCTGCCCAGAGAGGTGGTGGAGTCACCATCCCTGGAAGTGTTCAAAAAACGGGTAGATGTGGCACTTCGGGATATGGTTTAGTCTAGTCTGCCCTTGATTGGTTTAGGTGGGCTTGGTAGTGTAGGTTAATGGTTGGACTGGATGATCTTAAAGGTCTTTTCCAACCTAGACGATTCTATGATTCTATGATTCTATGCCTTATACTTTCTTGATGAAAGCCTCCTCTGCATGAGGGCCTCTTCCTTTAATTGCAAGATGTGATTCGGTTCCTTTTGCAGCATTGACCTCCCTACTACAAGTCTCTGCAATGAGGCTTTGGTAAGTTGAGGAGTCTGCATGGAAGGAAAAAGACAAGCTAAGGGAAGACAGGTAAAAGCACAACGTCTACTAACCTCTGACTTTGAAAAGATGAAAGCATGGGGCACTGTCCGCTGTTCTTGGAAATCCTGCTTAGGGATAGAGCCCTATAGCTATGATGGGGAAGACTCCGGAGTTAGCATGTATTCAGTGCCTCGGGGGAGATGCTCTTTGCTCCTGGCGGTTTCCCTGAACACTGTGATGGTCTTAGGCTTATAAGCTAGAGACATGAAGTCCCTGCTCAAAACAAATGGCAAGTACATCTAGTTTTGCTCCACAGAAAAAATGAGATAATGTTACATGGTGCAGGTCAGGGAGTGACCGCAGAAGAAAGAAAACACATGGTATTTTCTGCTGACAGCTGCCGCCTGTAAGAGAGGAACTTTAATTTTCTACTTTGCAGATATAATGTGTCAAATTTTGAAAAGCAACCCAAGTGAGTTAGAAACTTGGAAGTCTCTTTTCAAAAGTGTTCAAGCCCATTTAGAAAATACCATACCCAGGACTTCTGCAAATATTTGTCCAATGCAATTTCGTAAATGTCCACAAATCATACACATAAGTAAGACTGAACTTTATTTCAACTTGAGCTCGTGTAGCAAAGTTAAATAAAAATTAACTAGATCTTTTCACTAATGAGCAAAACATACCAGTATGCTAGTCCCAGAAACTTGTTACACATTGGCACAGACCTATTTTGGCAGCTTACAATGGTATAGGAGTGTGTGACACATCACTCAGTGAAAACTGATACAAAACCCCATGGGATTATTTACAGCCATTACAGCAGTAAAGTTCAGCAGCACAAGCATGATATAAAAATTGTTCTTCCCATCTACTACAGTTGAGAGACAACTTGCATCACTGAAAACACCAGCTACTATTGAAATGGAGGCGTCTTACAATTCATGTTTCTCTTCACCTGAACAAGGTCAAAATCCGGGTGGCCAAGAGGGTACAGCTGGGAGGAAGGGGAGGCACAGTGGGAGCAAAACAAAGAAAACAGTTTTAGAAGCAGCATATGATGGTATCATTCTTTTGGGAAGAATACCGTGCCCTAAAACACCAGCTGCCTAATTTCTCTTGGAAATATCTTGCAGAAATAATTGACGTCCAAGGGAGGAGGAAGAGAGCTATCTGGTGAGGAAAAACAGAAAGGTATGGCAGAACCTCTTTTTTAAGGTCAAGAGAAAATAAATAAAAGCAAAAACTGCCTTGATGTCTTTCAGTTCCAGTCCCTTGCATTCATGAGCAATCTGACTCCAACTCTGTAAATGCATTGGCATCCTTGGCCAAGTCAAAGAGAAAGACCATGAGACCTGGCATTCAAAGTCCCACCCCTGGTGCGTATTTTAATTAACTGGAGCCTGAGTATTATCTGGGAAAGGGGATGGGGCTCATGGCTTTCACACCAGGTAAAACTTTCTGCAAGTGCTCACTCCAGTCTCCTTTCATGTGCATTTCATTCAAGGGCATACATTCCACCTTTTTTTCTTTTCTCTTCTTTTTTTTTTTTTTTTTTTGACAATTGGAGGTTTGACAACAGAAGAACAGAGCTATAAATGTGAGGGTGCAATATATCATGAGATAAAGTGTGGAGAACATGTCCTCTACCAAAATGCCCCTTGGTGGAAAGAAAAAGCCCAAAATGCCTACAATGAGAATTCCCTCTGCTTGTTACAACTATAAAGGAGCAAAAACCAAAACAAAGCCCCAACCCATGGGCTGTGCTGTGCACGTTTCTAGGGTGTCAGCTCTGGCAGAAAGTTGAAAGGTTACGTTTGTGAAATAGCAGCTGCTTTCCTGCCATTTGATTCAGGCTTCTGCATTGCAAAGTCTCGAAACCGAAAGACAAATCTGACAATATGCTAATCTTCCAATAAAAAAAAAAGTGACTTCTGAACCCTTATCTGTTGAAGAGCTGACAGTGAAGTTCAGAGACGGTTGTCTAACCAGACAAAACGATAGAGAAAATA